>NW_008705246.1:1040683-1054657 GCF_000326865.2 Helobdella robusta | reverse complement strand
GATGGATGGATGGATGGATGGATGAATGGATGGATGGATGGATGAATAAATGAGTGATTGAATGAATGAATGAATGAATGAATGAATGAATGAATGAATGAATGAATGAATGAATGAATGAATGAATGAATGAATGAATGAATGAATGAATGAATGAATGAATGAATGAATGAATGAATGAATGAATGAATGAATGAATGAATGAATGAATGAATGAATGAATGAATGAATGAATGAATGAATGAATGAATGGGAATGTCATGATGATATCATCCAAAGGAATGAATGAACGAAGAAATAATATTTATAATTATAATTTTGTTATGAATAAATCAGTCAATCAATCGATCGATCAACCAATCAATCAATTAATCATTCATTCATTCAATCAATCAATATAAAAAATTTCAGCCAATCTCATTTATCCAATCACATTGGCATCTGTGATTAGTTTCCAGTTACCTGATTGGTGGATGAATTTTGAGCAATGCGATGTAGGAAGCAGACGAGGGAGTGGAGTATGGACCTGTGGACATCTGGAAGCAGGAGGATGAGGTGATGCAAACATTCGTCACGGTGCTCCAGCTGAATGTCTGTTCGTTGTCATCGTTAATATGTTTGTTTGTTTGTCTGTTTGTTTGCCTGTTTGTTTGCCTTTTTGTTTGTTTGTTTGTCTGTTTGTTAGCATTAATATGTCTGCTTGTTTCAATGTGCATTCACGATGCAAATGTAAAAAGGTTTCATTCAAAGTCTATTCGCCTTTGATGAAATGTTATTCCGTAATAAAACTCTTAGCTTGCGACCCTAATTCAAACTGTTTGAGACGGCTTGTAGAAGCTGCAAAAAATTCCGATCTAAAGAAATTTCTCTGAGTATTTTTAATCACAATAAAAACTGAATGACAATTTAAATACTATGAGAACTAATGCCGAACTAACGATTGGCAACGAGGGCAAAGAGGTTGACGATAGCGGGGGGTAGGAGGCTGCATGGCATGTCCCTTACGTACCTCTTCAAGACATCTGCCACGTCATACGGATCGATCTCGCAGGTCGCTGGCGAGAATGATGGCGAGGTTGAAGAGGAGGAAGATGACGAGGTGGATGGGGGGCTTGTGTTGGCCGGTGCCCATAAGGGATGCATTAATAGCAGTGCTTCTAAATTTTCGTCTGTTTGTAAAGTTTGTTGACGTAAGAAATGGATGTTGAAGAATTCGGAAATCATTACTGAAATGAAATTGTTACGGTCTGCGTCATGTGATCATTGTCGTCATCATAATGAATCATGCATGTAGAGAATCATAATATTCGTTTGAAGTTTTCTGGAGTCGAAAGACAACAACACTTTGTTCCTATGTTATTAGAAGATTAAAATTCTGAAACAGCTTGAAAGCTGACCTTGGTGCTCATCAACGAGTTTCTGCAACCAATCAATCCTAGATCTCATGCCCGGCTTCCGGAACATTCCAACTGCATCACGTGATTCTCTTTCTAGAAAATTCATCAAGCTCATCATTATCATGGGCAGGAAGTTTCCACTGTTTCTCAAATAAACCGACGGATGGAGACCGAAAAGTTTGGTGGGGTCTTTATCTTTGCTGTTTTTGTGGTGGTGGTGAGAAGTTGCTGGGTGTGCTTGCTGGTGTTTGCTGGTTTTCGAGGGAGGTGTGGTCGCCAGAAATTGGAGAGCCAAACTATTTGTTTGTTTTTTAATCAAAAATGCTGAAATGAAATATATATCCAACATAGAAAAAAGATGAATACAAACAAACATGAACTTGTTGTTGAACATCTACAACAACGACAACGAACCTGAGTTGTGAGTTGTTGAACGAATCAAGTTTATCAAAGTGATGTGTCAGCTTCAAGATTGCCAACTTTTTATTGATGAGGTAATGAGCAATTGATAAGTGTTTGATGCTGTTGCATCCTTTCTTGGTTTTGGCATGAGGAACTTGATTGGTTGTAATGTTAGCTGGGGTTTCGTTTGAAATTATTTCGTCGCTCGAGTTCGCAATAATTTTAGAAGCCATGTTGTTGGATGTTGCGTGGTGTTGTTGAGTTGTTATTTCGTCGTTGTTGTTGGGTGTTGTGAGGTGTTGTTGTGTTGTTGTTTTGTCGTTGTTGTTGAATGTTGTGAGGTGTTGTTGCGTTGTTGTTTTGTCGTTGTTGTTGAATGTTGTGAGGTGTTGTTGTGTTGTTGTTTTGTCGTTGGTTGTTGTTGGATTTGTTCTGCTTGCGCAGTTTGCGAGGTCAACATCGCCATGGAAAGGAACGTTTCGCAAGAGAGTTTTTCTATTAATTTTTCCTGGTTGCGTGCATCAAATGTTTGTTTTTCATCTACCAAATCAGAAACAATTCAGTTTCACTTCGATGATGTTTAAATCAATTTTTCTCCAACTTACTTAGATTGAAACTACAAAAAAAAAAATTTTTTTTTACTAACTTTGTGAGTTATCATTTTGAAAGTTTCTCATTTTCACTTCCATTCCGTTCTCATCATCTCCCCAGCCTATGTTATTCACCGCCTCATCATCATCCTTATCAGCAGCAGTAGTAGAAGTAGTAGCAGCAGTAACTACAGCAGAGCTGGCAGCCACAGCATAATTGCAGTCACCAATATTTCTATAGAAATCTTGGAGTATACAATCCAACTGCATAGTCACTTTGTTTTTTTGGTCTGCAGACTTGTCTATGCACTCCAAGCAACTACTGCCCCCCTTGTCTACCCTACTGTAGTGGTCACAGTCAAAACTGCGGTTCTCATTATTGTCTGAGTATTTTTGTTCAATTTTTGCAATCTTATCTTGTTGATAAGAGTCGGTGCAATCATGAATAGTGTTGTTGTAACTTTCGTTGTCAAAAATGTAATCGTAAATAGTTTTGTTATAGTCATTGTTAATGTAGTTGTTAACGTTGTTGTTGTTGTTGATGTTGTTAATGTTGTAGTTGTTAATGTTGTAGTTGTTAATGTTGTTGTTGTCATTTTTGTTGTTGCAATGAGGACTAGAATGATTGAAGGTTGAGACATGGTGTCGAGACGAGACTTCATAGTTTGGTATGAAGATGGTTCGCCTGTTGTTCACATGTGTTTTCAATATAACTACTTCAGTTGTTATGTTACGCTGGGTGCTGTTGCTTATTTCATCATAATCGCTGTTGTTGTAGTTGTTGGTGTTGCTTATAATACTATTATTATTATTATTATTGTTGTTGTTGTTGTTGTTGTTGTTGCTGTTGTTTATGATGTTATTATCAGTTAAGAAATAATTGAAATGATTGTATTTGTTATTATTGTTTACGCTGTGGTTGGTTGTCTGTTGTTTGCCGTGCTGGTCTCTTTGTTCAAGACTACCGCTACTATTATGTTTGTCATTTTCATTGATGTTGTTGTTGTTATTGTTGTTGTCCGTGTAGTTGCATCGACTGCATTTGTCAACGTCATCAGAGCAGGAGATGGAGATGCGTGGAGGTGATGATGAACCAACTGTCCTGGATACCATGGGAGAGGATGATGAAGATGACGATGACGAGTTCTTCTGTACCAATGATAAAGATGATGACGAGGAGGAAAATGAAGATGATGCTGATGAAGAAAACGACGATGATAATGATTGCGATGTTGAAGATATTTTAGTCAGTGAGATTGGCGACGATTCGCTTTCATAACCGCTTGTCAGTACGGTGCTCTGGTCCAACAAACATGTGTTTTTTGAGTTGTTGTTGTTGATGTTGTTGTTGTGGCTGCTGTTGCTGTTGTTGTTTGAGTCAACGAACACAATGTTGTCGTACACAGCAAATGCATCATCATTATGTTTGTTACAACTGCGTTTTATATCGTGAAAATTTATATTAAGAATATCCTTCATGTTTATACAATTGTTGTGCTGGTTGTTGAAAGAGTGATGCGATAGATGATTGTTATAATTAAAGTCGTTGTTTGAGTTGATGTTATTGTTGATGTTGTTGTTGATGATGATGTTGTTGTTATTGTTGATGATGTTGTTGTTGTAATGATTGTTTCTCGCAGTGGCCTGATTAAGAATATCCTGCTGTTGAGATGTTTGGTGGCTGTTCGTGCTAAGCATTTGTTCCTTGCTATTTAGGACGGAGACATTTTGAGCGTTTGAAAAGTTTTGCTTGGTAGGCGGGGCTAGAGAGAGAGAGGAGGAAGATGTGGATAGCTGAGTTGACGATGATGGGCCATTTAATGGCGATGACGTCACAGGGATTGATGACGTATGTGGCAACAGTTGAATGGGGACTGTTGAAAACTGGCTGGAACTAAGCAACGATGACTCCGAAGATGAATTTCTTGAATATTTCGTGAAACACGTTGAAGAATTTTTCGTTGAGTTTGATGACGACGATGTTGAGCACGTGTTGCTGAGCTGTTTTGCTGCCGATGTCGATGATGACGCTGGTTTTGAAGTTACTGCTGCTGAGGTTGTGGTCACTGTGGACAGAAGTTCGGTCGGTTGTCGTCGGCGCTTCCAGGTTTTCTTCACAGCGTTGAAGATCCAGTGGGGACTCAGGCACTCATGGAAATCTTGGCAGGAAGTCATTTGGTCCTTTTAAATTATTTTTGAAGGTTTGTGTGATTAGGGAGATGTGTAAGGCTTTTGTGTATCGTGTGTTTGTTTGTTTGCATGTGATGTTCACATGTTTGTGTATGTATCGGTTTGTTGTACGTGTAGATCAACTGCATTGGGATGTGAACATATGAATGAAAAAACATTTTTA
Source organism: Helobdella robusta (assembly GCF_000326865.2). NCBI lineage: Eukaryota > Metazoa > Annelida > Clitellata > Rhynchobdellida > Glossiphoniidae > Helobdella > Helobdella robusta. The sequence goes on along the minus strand of NW_008705246.1, from coordinate 1,049,915 downwards.
TAAATTTTAATTTGGTGTATCGAAGTTAGAGTTATAGATAAACGTTAATGATTTTTTTTACCAATCAAACAATCACCAGATATAAAAAAGCAGTAGTGGGTGTATGTGATGTACCGATTTGCTGAAACGTGTGAAGACATTTGGTCTACATTTCGTTAAATGACCCTTATGAAGCGTGTACAATGTTGTACATGTATAATGCACGTTTAAATATCGTTTGTAGAGATATACGTGTGTGTGTATACAAGTTAACTTGCAGTACGTGTTTATTTTATACAAGTACCTGCTACTTGTCTATTCGGTAGTTAATTTAGCGGTCTTCATCCAAATTGATGAACTTTACAGAATTAATTGTTAACATTTAATAGATTTACCCAAATAAATTAACACAAAATGGAGCAAGAAAAACTTGAAGAGATGGACTTACGTATGTGTGACTCTGAAGGCAGGTCTTCTTATTCTTCAGGTAGTTTAGTAGGATGATGCGTCTGACGTAATTTGTAATATAGTGTAATGTGTAAGTTGATGTAATATGTGTAACGAAATGTAATGTATGTGTAATGTAATGTGTTTTGTAATGCGTAAGTTGTTGTAATGTGTTATGTATGTGTAAATTAATGTGTCTTGTAATGTAATGTGTAATATAATGTTTTATAGAGTGTTATAATGAATAAAACGTGAAGATTGCAAATGTAAAATAGAGATAATGCAATTAACTATGACTAAAATTAGATCAAATGTGTTATGTAATGTAATGTGTAAGTTGATGTAATTTGTCACAAATAGATCAAATGAATGCATGAATCCTAATGAATCCAAATGAATCCTTAAGAATATTACCTTGAATTATTCAAAGTCTTAATTAATTTATCCAATCGAACATTAAAACGCCAAAAGGGCAGCACATGAAGTTTCACATGGTAAACAAACTTGCATTAATGTTGAACGTGATGATACAGTAATGATGACGAATATGAAGCCGGTTAAGAATGAACATACTCTCAATGTTAGTTTAATGTTTTATGTAATGTAATGTAATGTAATGTGTAAGTTGATGTAATGTGTAATGTAAATGTTGTATTATCAACTTGTTATCATATTATCACCGGCAGATGTCATTGCCATCGTTACGGTCATTCATTTTTATTGACTGTTTCTTGCTTGAACTATTTACATTTTATGAGTCTCAAAGACTCCTCACAGCCATCCCGAGCCCTTGATTTTTTCATCAAATTTTGTGGCCAAATAAAATATTGTTATTGTTATTATAAGTGTGATTGCGAAAGATTATCTTACAAACAACATCAATAGAACAGTTAAAGTTAAGTTTCTATACTTTATATATAGAGAGCAGGGGTTAACAGAAAGACGTCATCCGTGATAGACTTATTCAAAAACAAGTTAGCAGTAGCATACGCAACAACAACGCAACATATTCAACGTTGAGTCGTTCGAACCTCAACGGACGGACGAGGACCGGTTCATTGAGGTTTATTGTAAACAGACATCGCGCTTCGATGTCTGCTTAACTATCTGTATATTTTCAAATGCTGTTCGTCTCTAAGTGAACGAATTTTAAAATCGTACACACGCACACACACGCATACATAAAATTGTATACCTACATATACATGTATATATATATATATATATATATATATATATATATATATACAGTATATATATACAGAAACAAATTTTCAAGTGTGTGTGTGTGCGTGTGTGTGCGTGCCTGGTTTAGTAAACAAACTTATACACAAATGCAAACCCGTACACCATACAGACCGTATTAAGTATTGCATGGTGATTTCTTATATGCTTACATTTAAACACATACACACGCGCACACACACACACACGTACACACACACCCATGTTTACATAGACAGAAAATTAATAAACGTGAAGGTTGTTTGCCATTTAATGAATGTGTTATCTAGGGTGTTTCGTTAATTAATCTGGATGATGGATGTCCGTATTATTTGACACATCGGTGCTCGCTTAGGTTCATGTTCATTGTTTGTTCGTTTGTTCGTTTGTTCGTTCGTTCGTTTGTTAGCTGTTTGTTGGGTGTTTTTTCTTGCTAGTGTTGTTGTTGATGATGTTTTGCTGTTGTTGCTGTTGTTTGCGTGTTGATGTTGTTGTTGTTTGTGGTGTTGTTGTAATTGTTTGTGGTGTTGTTTTTATGATGATGTAATTGTTTGTGTATTGATTATACATTTGTGTGTTGTTGTTGTTGTTGTTCGTATTGCTGCTGCTAGTCTGTGTTGGTGTTTATCATCATCACCGTCATCATCACCACCGTCATCATAATCATCACCTTCATCATCATAACTTACTCAATATCATTATATACACCATCATTACAGTGCCATAAATTATTATGCAATAAAATATCTTTATGGTTTTTTAATATGTATAAATAAGTTTTATTTTTACCTATTTTTATTTTTATTACAAATCTGTTGGAATTAATTTCAACAGTGAACTGATGTGTTGGGTGATGTTGCAAAAAGTTTCTTGTTAGCATTATAAATCAAGGTGGTAGGTCATTTTCCACTAACTCTACAGACCACGGGCGGCCTGCGAAGCTATTTTATGCGGCCCGACCCAAAAAAGGAACCAAAAACCTTGAAAAATTCTCCTCATGTCGAAAAAATTTGCTTTTTAGGTACATATGGCCCTCACAACAAAAAGTTTGCCAACCCCTGAGTTACGGCATTGAAAAGTTTAACGATGAAAAAAATGTTTTGGAAAGTTTTTTTTGTTGTAGATGTTAACTTTTAGCAGAGAAATTAAATTAAATTGATCTGCACCTGAGTTACTTTAAAAATACGTGCACCGGCTTACTCATTGATTTGATTACGTTCGAAAATAAAAAGTTGATTAAGTCAACAGTGCAACCCAGCAAAATCTGATGAAACTGCTTCATAGAGGTTTCAATTTTGTAACAAATAATTCGTCAACATCAATTAAATTACCATCGAATTTAATTTAATTTAATTATTTAATTTAATTATTTAATTTAATACTAATTTAACTTGTTTTATATATGAGGATATAAAAGTTGAATAAGATTGAAGCCTCTAAATGTCGTTTCGTGTCGTTTCGTTTCGAGGTCAGAAGATGGTAAGGTCAGCGAAGGTAAGGTCAGCGAAGGTAAGGTCAGCGAAGGTAAGGTCAGCGAAGGTAAGGTCAGCGAAGGTAAGGTCAGCGATGGTCAGTTGTTTTCAATTGAGGAAAAATTAGTAACTCCACTATTTATCTCATTTCATTCATGCTTTTATAAAGTGACCTCAAACATTAACGTGTAGTTATTCAAATTTTCGTTCATTTTAGTCGAGTTGTCAGTTCGTAGTTTTTTCATTTTAAAGTTTACATGTGACATTTCAAATTAATATCACATCTAATATTTACCTTTTTATAATAAATATTTATTTATTTGTTTATTTATCTATTTATTTTGTAAATTTTTTTTGAATATTTGTGCAATAATTTTCTAGAATTGTCCGCCAATGAAATATTATTGTTCAATAAGTCTTCCTGATTTAAGTTCATAGCAAAATATTTTAATGCCTATTAAAATTAAAAGTACACATTAAGCATACCTCGTAAGTTGAATGAAATGCTAAAACTAAATGGCAAACAATTTTTTTGCATATTAAGGTGATCGCACATTTGAATAAAAATCAATAATTTTGGTAACAGTATGTGTGTATGTTTGTGTGCGTGCGTGCGTGAGTGTGCGTGCGTGCGTGTGTGTGTGTGTAAGGTTGAAAGTGAGTGATAAATTATTCTGTTTGTAAGATTTTGTAACGAATCGATGAATCGATTATTAAAAATGCATTCTAACTTTTTGAGGACGTCAAGTAGATCATAACTGAGGAAGGAGTGGTCGTGCGATACTTCTGATATTGATATCATGCTGTGCCTCTCTGTTTGGTTGGTTGTCGGTTGGTTGGTTGGTTGGTTGATTTGTTGTTGGTTGGTTGTTTGTTAGTTGGTTGGTAAGTTGGTTGATTGGTTGTTGGTTTGTTGTTTGTTAGTTGATAGGTTGGTTGGTTGATTTGTTGTTGGTTTGCTGGTTGTTTGTTAGTTGGTTGGTAAGTTGGTCGGTTGGTTGGTTGGTCGGTAAGTTGGTTTGATAGTAGGTTGGCTGGTTGGTTGATTTGTTGTTTGTTAGTTGATTTGGTTGGTTGTTTGGTTGGTTGGTATTGACTTGTTGGTAGGCTGGTTGATAGATTGGTTGTTGATTGATTGGTTAGTTAGTTGGTTGAAAAATATAATTCAAAAAGTTTTATATGTAAAATTCCAAGGGGCATAAAAAGGTTCATTATATAGAGATTTTTTCATCGTGTAGAAGTTCGCTATAAGGAAGTTAAACTGTATTTGCATGTTTATATGCGGATTTCTACGTTCGTTTGTTTGTGCAGCTGAAGAGTTAATTAGTTTTGCAAACTCCTTACAACGGGTTTTAAAAGTTGGGTTGTGGGAATTCATGTCCCTACGTATTGAAAGCGAAGCAGTTCTGTTTGTGTTGTATTGGGTGTGAATGCCTCAATTAAGAATGTTTTTCGTGTTTGTGTGCAGTTGTATGTGTGTGTTGCTATCAGTTATGCGCGTGTTCATAGTTGGTTTTGTATGTTTGGCTGGATGATTGTTGTGTTGTATTATATTTATTATTTTTGAATATTTGCTTATAAACTCAGTCTCTCTGCTGGTATAAATGTCTGAATCTATGTATGTTTGGCTTGTTTGCTTTGCAGGCATGTTTCCTTGTACGTATGTATGTAGGCAGGTTTGTATGCAGGGTTGAATGAATTACTTTCAAACGTTCGTTTACATACGAGGTTCAAATTACTCCTATGCAACTCATCTTTTTAACTTTGTTTGGAATTCTATTTCTTTGAATATCGCACAGAGAGTATTTGAACCAGGCTATCGCATAATAACAGGACAAGAAATAATATCCCTACCAAGTGAGCTAACTTTCTGATGAGAACAATTATTACATTGCGTTTTTTGGTGTGCGTGTCATATGAGATTTTTTTGAGATTTTATACAAACATGTCAAACTTGAGTTTTTGTTAGCTCGTAAATTTAATTTTAAAACTTAACTGGATCATACCAGCGAATAGAGACTTGTATGTTAGAAAATATCAAATGACAAACAAATGTGCACTTTATGAATATTAATAAAATTATCCTCTGCTTATTTAAATTAATAAGAAGCAACTGAGTAACAACAACAAACATTGAAGGGATGTGTCTGACTTTGACTGGCTCGTTTTTAGTACATGCAAACTTGAAAACCGACAGCCAAAAAACTTTTCCTTTAAAATTTCTAACTAGTTGAGAAGACCCGGCAATGATAACAACACGGATTGAAAGATGCTAACACACACACACGCACGCACACACAGACACACACACACAACACACACACAAACACACACACACATCTTAAACCTTTGTTACGAAATAAAATAACGAAAAATGGAATAAAATCAAATAAACAAATCATAATATACATAAGAAAAACATTAGACGAATTTATCACATTTAAATAATAACCATTATAAGAGCATAATAAGAACCAAATGACATTGAATGTAAAAAGCACGAAAAACGAGTGGCTTGTACTTGTTCAAACATCTTCTGAATTTGGAACATTCAAACAATAATAATAATAACAACAACAGCAACAGCGACGAAGACATCAACAACAGCAACGACAACAACAAAGACGACGACGACGACAATGTAACAAACTGATTGTCACAGAGTTTAAACTTTAAAAGATCAGACTATTTAAGAAAAAGAGTTGAAAAAGGATGACAGATAGTAAAACAAAGACGACAAAATTTTAGAAAAAAATATTTAAAAAACAAGCAACGATTAGAGTGAATAATCAACATTATGTTGATTACCCACAACTCCAACGACAACTCCAACATCAACAACATCAACAACAACAACAACAACTCCAACAACAACAACGTCAACGTCAACAGCAACAACAACAGCAGCAGCAACAACAACAACAACAACAACAACAACAACAACGTCAACAACAACAACGTCAACAACAACAACGTCAACAACAACAACGTCAACAACAACAACGTCAACAACAACAACGTCAACAACAACAACGTCAACAACAGCAACAACAACAACACACGCTATTTATATATTATATATTTCTATAGATTATACATTATACGCGTGTGTAACAGAGGAAAGAAACGCGACAACTACAACAACACCAACAAACACAAACAACGACAACAAAGACGAAATAAAAAGTGACGCGGGGTTCATTAGTGAAGTTGCTATTTGCTCTTTGAAGCTCACGTCCTGGCATTAGATTAGTGATGATGATGGTGTTGATGATGATGGTGATGATGATGATGGTGATGATGATGATGTGATGATGATGATGATGACGTTGATGGGATGGTGTTGATGATTGGATGGTGATGATGATGGTGTTGATGATGATGAAATGATGAGTAAGTTTTTTGTGAATAAATGAATTAAAAAAAAAAAAAAATTAGCGCTTAGCAGTGGTATCTGTATCTATACATAGTATCTAACTATTGTATCTGTTGATCATGATCATAGTGATGATTTTGGTGACGATCATGATGGTGGTCATGGTGATGATCATGATGATGATCATGGTGATCATCATGATGATCATGATCATGGTAATGATTATGGTGATGATGATGATGATGATCGTGGTGATGATCATGGTGATGATCATGCACAAACACAGTCAAATAAATTACAAAAGTCAATAAAAAAGCGGGAGAATGTTTCAAGTAAATTCACGTTCATTCATTCATTCATTCATTGTCACGTTCATTCATTCATTCATTGTCACGTTCTTTCCATTTCCATCCTGCCTTCCAGTGTCCAAATGTTTGTTTTTTCCATTCCATTTACTGATTTGTTTGCACTGCTGGTCAGTTAGATGGTTGATGTTCATCCATCCATCCATTTAACCATCCATCCATTTAACCATCCATTCAACCATCTATCCATCCATCCATCCATCCATCCATTCATCCATCCATCCATCCATCCATCCATTCTTTCAACCATCTATTCATCCATCCATCCATCTATCCATCCGTCCATCCATCCATCCAACCATCCATTCAACCATCTATCCATCCATCCATCCATCCATTCATCCATCCATCCATCCATCCATCCATTCTTTCAACCATCTATTCATCCATCCATCCATCTATCCGTCCATCCATCCATCCAACCATCCATTCAACCATCCATCCAACTAAACTCGCTCGCCTGATCGACCCGACATCCTATTCTCATCATTCGCTGATCGCGGTTGAAAGGAACATTATTTCAATGCTATATGGTAAGCTTTGTGTGTTTGCTTGCATGCTTGTTTGTTTTTGTCTGTGTTTGTGTGTTTGTTTGTGTGTTTTTGTCTGTGTTTGTGTGAGTGTGGAGTTTCGGCGATCAGGGTATGTTTGTCCACAATGGTAATACTATTCTGTTTATTTGTTAGGGTCATGTGATTACGACGGTGCTGTTTACATGCCAAAAAGCTTCATCTCAGTAGATACATCCAATGTGAATATTTTACGAATAATGAAAACATTAATTCAAAACAGAACTTGCATTTGAAGGTATGCCAGTTTGTAAATGTTCCACTGTTTTTATTTTGCTTTGTTAAAGATTGAGCATTTTCAAAAAGCGGTGATATTTGAAAAACTCAGAATGACCATTTCCAAATGTTGTAAAACTAACTAACAACTCCATCTCGTGCAAATAAAATCTGCATGCACTCAACTGAAAACTTAAAATTGAAAAAATTTATTTGAAAAAATACGTGGACTTCAATCTACTTTCCACAAAACAGCCTGCCATAAACCATCACTGAAAAAAAATTTACTAACAGTCATAGAAAAATTTCAACCGAAAAGCTGTAAGTTAAACTAAAAACTACCCAAAAAATCGCGTGCTATCGTCAAAATGTCGATTTGATTGGCGAAGTAACAACAAATTTAATCTAAAAAATCTTATTTTTTTTATTTGCGCGTCCTTACATTCTCAACTGTTCACTTGTTCACTGGTTCTGAAGTGAATGTTTGTCCCTACATAATTAACCGAATTCAAACTTAACAAGTTCTTAAAATGCAATCTCAAGAGAAGACCTTAAAAGTGAACCGTTAACTTATAGTTATGTATACACACAAGTATCTTGATTATTTCATATTATATATATATATATATATATATATAAAGAGAGAGAAAACAAGAGTTAGAGAAAGAGAGAGAGAGAGAGAGAGAGAGAGAGAGAGAGAAAGAAAGAGAGAGAGAGAGAAGAAAGGTTTCTATGTACATGCTTCTTAATTTATAACAAACAAGTAAAAATTGAGCAGTTTAATACACGCATACATAACAATTAAATTGAATGGCCAGCTCACGGATGGAACGTGGCGTCATGTCACGATGACTTGCTGCTGTCACATTTGTACTAGGAGAGTTAATTTTCTAATTTTTCACTTAGTTTTTTTTGTACTTTTGTCTGAAACTTTATTTCCACTTTAGTTGTTACTTTAATTTATTTATTTATTCTTTCATTTTAAAAACAATTTTTTATTTTTTAACAATTAAAATATCAATTTTTTAACTAAAAATCTCCAAATCGTAAAAGTCAGTTAAGCTTCAGAACTTGAAATCTAAGGTGACAGACGATACCACCAACCAACGGATTGAAATGCAGTGCGATAAAGAGACAGCAAACAAGCACTCTAAACCTACCTAATCTACTACATAAGTAACTAAAGTTTGACATATTCAAATTGCGTTTTCAACTTTTTAAGTTTTTAACTTTTCAACTTTCTAATCATCAGCAAGAACACATAAAAGATGTCCTAATTTTATTCTCTTTCATTCTTCTCTACTAATGCTTGGACTGCTTATACATAAGAAATTGAACCTTGTCCTGTCTAGCAGTTTTCAGGCGATATTTATATCACAGCTAAAAATTTCAAATATAAACTGAATAATAAATCAATAAATATCTTAAAAATTCTTATCCTGCCTTATCTTATCAAAATATTATCGATTTAGCATTAAATAACTTAAAACATCATTGATATGGGGGATTCAAATTACATTTAGCCATCCTAGATGCCTTGTTATATTGCACTAATTATCTGGCTCTTAGCGAAATATAAATTGT
>NW_008705246.1:1023183-1035683 GCF_000326865.2 Helobdella robusta | reverse complement strand
CAACAAACAGAGCAAGAGTAAGGTAGAGTAGAAACTCATTAAGGAGCGTGACGTCATCTTGCAGAAGACATCACTTAATCCGTCACTTCATATCACCATCACCACGTGACATCTCATTAATTCAAAATGGAGGTTGCATGGATTAAATAGTCGCATGGATTAAATTATCCACGGATCATGCCTGTATGTCTGTCTGTTCATCCGCCTGTCTGTCTGTTGTTCATCTGTCTGTCTGTTCATCTGTCTGTCTGTTCATCTGTCTGTTATTCATCTGTCTGTTGTTCATCTGTCTGTCTGTCTGCTTGTTCATCTGTCTCTAAATATGTCTGCCTGTTCATCTACCTAATTGTTTGTTCATCTCTTATGTTTCTGTTTCTTCCTCTCTGCAACTGCTTTTTTTCCACTTACTCATTCGTCACTTTCAGAGTGCAATCGATCTGTCGATCGCTGCGTAGACTTAGCAAGTGTACTGTTGTACTGATGGCCAAATGTTGTACTACATGTAGATTGAGAAAGCTAGTTGTTGCCGAGAATAAAGATCTTCAATGAAAAAGTTTAACAGCATGGAACGTGGCACTGTCATTCCAATTTTTCTAAATAAATTATTTTATTATTCAAATTAAATATATCCTAATGAGATATCCAAATGAGATATCCAAATAAGATCTCCAAATGGGATATCCAAATGAGATATCCAAATGAAATATCCAAATGCGATATCCAAATTAGATATTCAAATTAGATATATCACAAGTTGAACTCTACCGCAAAAACTCGCCAACTCAAATTACTTTGTTAATTCATTGAATTGATGGACTAATGCGTTAATAGGCTAAACAATGAATGAATGAATGAACGAACGGAATAAATTTTAAAAATTATTAATTTGTAAATAAAATTAGCTCATCACCAAGAGACAGACTAAATTTATGATCGAGATTTTTTTCATTACAATAAAAAATAAAATACAAACAGAAAGTTAGTTAAAATAAAAACATAGGGCTACTTATTCGCCGAAAAACACGGTCGTAAAGAATTTTTAAATACAGCAACAATGCAACATTCAGGGCGGCCATTCATCCATTACGAGTTCGTTAAGAGAGACTGGTCACCATTAAAAGATGGCCCTTCAGTAATTAGTATGCAGGCTAGAGTTGTGGGTGGATGTGTAGGCGTTTCTATAAATAGATGCAATTGTGTGTGTGTGTGTTTGTTTGTGTTTGTGTGTGTTTTAATTTCGTTTGTGTGTATGTTTGTTTGTATGTATGTTGATTAATCTTTTCGATTTAATTTTTTTTTAAATCTGACAACAATTATTTCTATCAAAAAGTTTATCGCATCTCGTTGATGTATGTATGTAAGTTGTATGTTTATGCTTGTGTGTATGTATGTATGTGTGTATGTATGTATGTGTGTGTGTGCGTGCATAAGTTGTAGGTGTGTTTGTGTGTATGTTTGTTAGGTGTATGTTGTATGTATTTATGTGTGTGAGTGTGTGTATGTATGTTTGTATGTATGTATGTATATATATATGTGTGTGTGTGTGTGTGTATGTTTTGTAGGTTGTTTTGTGTGTATGTTTGTTGGTATGTATGTATAATTAGTAATTCTATGAATGTTAGAAATTGTGCAACAACCGAAGAGTGATAATGATAACAAAGAATAAAATATCATTGAGACGCTGTTCACAGCTTCCAGAACAAACATCAGCATCAAGATAGCATCACGTGATTTCTTTCAAGTGGTTTCTTGTTTATCACCTACATTCGCGAAAGCAAGAACACACACACACACACACCACTCACACACACACACACACATATACATGCAAACTCATACACGTACAAACACCACACACACACACACCACACACACACACACACTCCACAAACATCTCATTAGCAAATTCTGGATATTCATTGCAAACTTATCTACCAAACTTGGAATAAAAATGAAGCGAATCAATATAATGAGCTAAAAGCACGAAACCACAAGCTAAACTATTAAACATGTAAAAGTCCAATTTTCATTCTGGCACCTGAAACATTCCTCCGTCAGCTTACATGGCATGTTTGGTTGCAGCAAATCTACTGCACATTCGTGAACAGAATTCTCATCTAAATTCATCTTGTTACATTACGAAGGGATCCACAAACAAACACTAGCTGCCAGCCAGTAAGCCAAAAAATTCAATATACACAACACAACTGGAAATAACTTAGGTATACATATCATAACCCAAATCACAACACACAACGGGGCTCACAATGCCCAACACACCACAAAACACACAACATGCAACACACAACATGCAACACACAACACGCAACACACAGCATGCAACATGCAACATGCAACATGCAACACACAACACGCAACACACAACATGCAACACACAACATGCAACACACAACATGCAACACACAACACTAGACCAACACAACACTCAACCATGGATGTCTCGACTCGATACACTTCATGTTGCATCGCGTATATCGCGAGGCATTCACGACTCAACACACCGCACATAACATAGCAGGTATAACACACACGTGACCTACCACACGCCACTCATCAGCCAGCACACAACAAAACAACAGCTCGCTGCAATCTACTTCCAACGTTAAATGGAAATGAAACAGTGGAAATGGGAATGAGGTCGATGGAAAAAAATTGCAACTGCAACAAGAAACAACTGCACCAGACAGACAGACAGACAGACAGACAGACAGACAGACAGACAGACAGATAGACAGGCAGACCAGGCGTTCTTCAAGCTGGCATCGAACGCACGAGTGCATATCTGGGTGACCTACAAACAAAACAGAAGAGAAATACATACGTCATCGTCAGCTGTGCAACCTGCAAGGCAAGCTCGAACACGTCATCATCAGCTGGATACACAACAATGCAACGAGAGGAACGTAAGAATATGGAATGCGTTCAAACATGCAACATTGATTGGAAGGTACATGAGTGAGTTTATTGTACATTGTGTTGAGATCATGTTGTGTATGTGTAAATGTGTGTGTGTGTGTGTGTGTGTGTAACGTTCATCATATAAAATATATAATGATAATGCACACGCACACACACGCACGCACACACACACAAAACGCAAACACTAACACATACACAATGGCACTCACACAATCACAGACACTTGAACAAGCCCTCACCGACCAGCTTTACCATTCAATCAACCAGACAAAGATACATATAAATATAATCATAATGTAATATAACACAAATCTGTATAGGAAAGCAGTTTCAGTATACAAAACATAGGCAGGACCGACACAGAACACACGTCACACGCATGCAGAACAAAGAGAGGATCGTCCAACAACAACAGACATGCGGGATATAGACTCATATTACGCATGATAAATGCATCTTTCATTATCACAGACACACATGTGTTTTTTTAAATCATGCTCAATGGAATGCAGGCAGGTATGTATATATAACTTGTGTTTCTGTTATGCTAGATGTGGGTATACGTATGGTGTATATGTAGTGCCAGTGTGTTTATATGTTCATATTTGTAAAAACGTTAAATGGAAGATTTATTTCTTGTTAAAGTTTTCAAGATACAATATCCTTTGTTGAACTTAAATAAATAACTACATGTATTTACCACACACACACACACACACACACACACACCCCATACATACACACGCACACGCACACACACACACACACACACACACATGTAATTTATGTATGTGTTCAACAACTTTATTTAAAGTGATGCAAACCTGTTGTTTACTGCAGTGTGAATTGTTTGTGAACGTGCATTAAATAATAAATGCAAGCATGCACAATACATTGTGCATGCATACATACATGCATGTGTGTATGCATGCACAATACATTATGCATGCATACATACATGCATGTATGTATGCATAGTATGAACATCTCATTATAAAAATCATACGTCAATGCACATGTCAGACTGATGGAGCGAGACAATCTAATGAGGATGCATGATATGTTCTGATAATGCACTAAATCATTAACGATGCATTGTGCTGTGCATGATACATTGCTGTGTAGCGTCGCATCCAATGAATTACCAATATATTGGTATCCCGTTGGCACAGGATTGGGAATTACAATGGTCAATTGTCTCTCCGGAAATTTCAATAAAAGTTGGAGTATTTTTTTGTAATAAATGTCTTTGAAACTGGGAATGGGTTTTGCTAGGGAGGGGCTGGAGAGGCTGAAATAGTTATCAGCTATTTTTGCGTAATAATTAATTTTTATTTTAGACGGAAGCAAAAAGGAGTCGAAATGGTAAATTATTCTCGCATTTGCTGCACGATACATTTGAAAACATACAATCCAATCCAATCCAATTCAATCATATTCAATCTAATTCAATTCAATCCATTCCATTTCAATCCAATCCAATTCAATTCAATTCATACATGGAGGGCTGATGCTACACTGTGTAGTGCGTTAATATCGCATAAATAAAATAAATTAATAAATAAAATAAATTAATAAATAAAATAAATTAATAAATAAAATAAATTAATAAATAAAATAAATTAATAAATAAAATAAATTAATAAATAAAATAAATTAATAAAGAAAATAAATTAATAAAGAAAATAAATTAATAAAGAAAATAAATTAATAAATAAAATAAATTATTATATTCACTTCATTACCGTAAACATTTCCCCAAAACAATATATTTATTTGTACGGCATCTGAACAGTTGTTTAATACACTTATTATTGATCCCGGAAAACGAATGACGATTGGTTTGCATAGGACGCTCACAAATGACATTATTATTATTATTATTATTATTATTATTATTATTATTATTATTATTAATAATTTGCATTGTTGTTTAAATAAAGACTATGAACATTGTTCAATAATTATAAACTGATTCGAAATAACGCCTATTGGTTTTTACAATAATTTTAATTTGTCACTGTTTAAAGTTCCATGGCAGCTATCATTTAATGATAAATTGATAAACACTGTTATAAGATCATCGTATGACATTTACTGTGATAGGAACAAGTTATGATGCTAATTAAATATATTTCACCGTTCTGCACTTAACTTCACAATGAGCAAAATGGTCTTAACCTTTAATATTATTTTATACAATTTTTAAAAATTTTATCATTGCGCATTATTTAATTAACATTAACTTATATATATATATATATATTTATCATTGTATGTTTTTTATGGTGAAAAATAAAAGATGTTCCTATTATACTACGATACTTCATTCCAACACAAATTCAATTTGAACTCCGCAACTATAATTTCTCGCCAACATGGATATCGTCCAACCTAGATAACCTGATCGTAAGTAAAGTCAGGGAGTGGCTCTCGATGCCGATCAGCGGATGTGTAGCGGAGATACTTTCACTACCAATGAAACTCGGGGGTAATAACATCATGTCACTAAGAGACACTGCAGAAAAAACAAAAATGAAAGTTCGCAGCTATTTAAAGAACAGCGATAATGAAGAAATTAAATGCTTATGGCACGAAACCTCTTCAAACTTTGTCAAACCTGACAGTTCGCTGAAAGAAACAGGCTCATTAAAGCGATCTTTCAAACTCCTTGATGAATCCCGAGTGAAGTCATGTCTCAACCACATTATCGAACTTCAATCTCAAGGTACAGTGCTCAGGTCAATTAGTGAACTTATTACTCTGGCACGGATAACTTGTTGGTCGAAAATTGTTGACAACATGTCCGGGATACATTACAGATTTTTGAGGAAATACATAATTCAACAACTGCCCACAAATTCAAATCTGGTCAAATGGGGCAAAACCACAACTCTCTTGTGCCCACTGTGTAACGTTCGACAAACAAACAAGCATGTGGTGTCAAATTGTGGTTCAACATCAGCTCTGAAAACATACACAGATAGACATAATAAAGTACTGGCGTTGATGATGGACGAGTTGAAGTTACAGGCTCCAAACGATTGCTGTTTGTTTGCAGATTTGGAAAGGGAAGGCATTCGTCCAATGTCACTCCTATTCAACACGCTTCGACCAGACATTGCCATTTTGAGGGGCAACAAGATTGAAATATTGGAACTGACGATATGCCATGAAACTAATCTAATTTCATCGAAACAATATAAACAAAAATATAAAAATTTAAATGCATATCTAAATAAAGAATATAAAGATTGTTCTATAATAATTAATACATTTGAATCGTCGCCAATTGGTTTATGTAATAATTTTAATTTATCGATATTTAAATTTACATGGTCAATACCGTTCAACTTTAAATTAATAATAAACAATGTTATTAGCTCGTCATATGAAATTTATTGTGACAGAAACATTGCCTAATGCTATTTTAAATATAACTTACACCCATGCACTTGCCATTGGCAATGAGGATGGGTGGATCGTACATTTGATTATTTTTATTCCATTGATTATTTTTTTATTCTATTCATTTTAACATTTTAGTTACAATTTATTATCTTAATATCTTATAGTTTCATTGTGTCGATTGGATAAATAAAATATGTTCACATTATTACTATTATTAATATTATTTTTTTATTATTATTATTATTATAATGAAACCAGGGGCAAACATAGAAAGTGCCCCATTTGCATTATCCTCATATCTTGTGTATGTTTATTTTTGAATTTAACATATATAGGCCCAGCTGTACTATCTGCAGTATTTGTACTAATTTTAACTCTTTTTTCAAATGAAAATATATTGTTTCGGGGAAATATTCACAAAAGTTGGAGTGCGGCGACAAACGTTTTTTTTTTCAGATGAAAATATAAACATTGGAAAGAAAGAGCATTTGACAACTGCATCACCAACAAACTCATCACAACACAGCAGCAGCAACAACAACAACAACTACAACAACAACAACTACTACTACAACTACAACAGCAGCATACAAAGCACATGACGTAATGATTCATGTTGATAACCAGATGACCTCGCCACCTGACTCACCGGTTAGAATTACTTGCAAACCAGATTATTGCTTTTCAACTATGCAACTATAAACACACGCGCATAATCACACACACATACACAAACACACACGCATACAAACACACACACACACAGACAAACACACCCCACACAAACACACATAATATTTATAAAATATTAATACGAAATATATACTTGTATTTATTTATTTCAATTCAGTTTTTTTTTACTTACAACTTGGAACAAATGCGTGCAGTGGCGGATCAAAGCTATGGATCCAAGGGGGGGGGGTTAAGGAAAGAACTAGCCCTTCCCGTTGTGAGCAGCTTTTTAATAAGTCAGAAAAAGGACTTTTTGTGAGTAAAATAGACTAAAAAATAAACGTTATAAGCCATAAAAGGTCGTCAGCCATATTGTAACAAATCTTGGTCCCCCGTGAAAATTTGGCCCTCCCGTGAAACTTTAAATATTTTCAAATTTTTGCCCATTCCCCATCAAAGTTGTCTAGATCCAGCACTGCAAACAAACACGCGCGTGTCATGCTGTCTATGTTATCTGAACGCTGAACTAATATCATCGTGCGATGTTTTGTGATCATTGCTGACACGTGCGACAAATTGGAGGAAAGAATTATGGAAAGATGTATTGTACAGAGAGTGGAAACAAACCATGCTATTGAGTATCACGACTTCCCACTTCCTACGTAAAATGTTATCCACCGTATGAAGTTTAGCATCAGATCGTGAATACAATTTCTTCTACACTTTTCAAAGACCATTGCTTATTTTTCGTTGTTAAATTTGGTTAAGGAATGAAAGCACTTAACGCTCATACGCATCATTTCCAGTTTTTTTTACTTTTGAAAAATCTTTTGTTCGGTACAGACAGGCCTTACATTCACGTCAGCTGGATTGCTTTTGCAATGAACTGAAAATGACATAGCCTTGCAGTTCAGTGCTGTAACAATTGAAATTCAGGCTTCATGAAGTTATTCATTTCTTAGCTGATTACAAAATTCATTTCTTAACTGGTTAAGAATAAGAATAACATGAAAATAAAATAAGTTAAAGAATTTGTTGAGTGACAAAACCAACCAACCAACCAATCAACCAGACAGCCAGCCAGCCAGTCAGCCAGCCAGCCATCCATCCAACCAACCAACCTACCAACCAGCCAACCAATCAATCAACCAACCAGCCAGCCAGCTAGCTAGCCAGCCAACCAACCAACCAACCAACCAGCCAACCAACCAACCAACCATCCAACCAACCAACCAACCACTTAATTTAGTTCTAAAACGTTATCTCGAAACACCAACAAACACATCAATAAAATGTGTACTGTGGCAAAAAATTAAATTTTGAAGAACTTGAAATTTTTAACTGATTTTTCTTTCAGCGGCTTTACAGGCAGCGTCGAAAGGACAGGCGCAGTCAAAGAAGAATAGGGATGAAGTGAATAACTTTGCTAGGGTCTACGCATTTTTTAAATAGATTACTGTTTTAGATTTCTCACAATTGTAAAACTTGCCAAAATTGTATGAAAAACGCAGAAAAAAGTAGAAAAATATTTATGGCTACACCACTGGAGTTAAAACATCAACTCAAAACGACAAAAAAGGCTAATGGCTAAAACGCTAAGCCGATGGTTAAAACGCTAAACTTTTTGAAGGGCGTCTAGACAGATGTTGAATTTTAAATTATAACAATTGAAGAATCTAGATAATTGATTTTAATACCTGATGAATCTTTTCATCCAGCCGCACATAAAAAAAATGTTTATGTAAAAATCAGAAACCTACATTTACTAATATGAAATTAAAACTCTCTAGCGATCGAATCAAAATTTAAAAATATAAAATTGAATTATTTCCACTCACCAGGTGTAAGGTTGTTAGTTAGTTTGGCGCCATTTTCAAGGGTCCTCGCTCGGCACGTTTTGTTGGCAACATTGCTACTGACGATGATGTTTTCGCCTGTCACATCCTTCTTTGTCTCATCACTATCATCATTTTCATCATCATCATCATGGTAATAATCATAATCATCATCATTATCGTCATCATTATCAACATTTGTGGTGGTTGTATCATCCAACTTGACGTCGGCAAAATATTTGTTTGCAATAATAAGTGGTCGTTGTACGTTGTAGCTTTTTTTGTCGTTGCTGATAATGTTGTTGTTGATGTTATTGTTGATGCTGTTATTGTTGATGTTGTTGTTGATGCTGTTGTTGTTGTTGTTGATGTTGTTGTTGAAGTTGTTGTTGCTGATGTTGTTGTTGTTGATGTTGTTTTTGATGTTGTTGATGTTGTTGTTATTTTGGCTGATGTTGGCACATCTTTTAAATAACCTGCTGCCGCTAACACTGAATTTTTTATTCTGTTTGCTTATCCTGACATGTTGGTTCAATGATTTGTGGTCGGAGTTATGTAACATGTTGATGCTGGTAGTGGTGAAGTTGTTGTCGTTGTTGTTGCCGCCGATGCTGTTGTGGTTTTGTTTAGTGTTACTGGTGATGTTGTTGCTCTCTGGATGACTGCTAATGCATGTTGTGGGATTGTTGTCTCTATAACAACTTGTGACGACATCCAAGATGTTGTTGTTATTGTTGATGTTGTTGTTTTTGTTGTTGTATGTTACCAGTTTCAGGTTAGAATTTAAAATATTGTTGCAATTGTTGTTGTTTTTTGTGTTGTTGTGCGTGTTAACTTCTTGGCTGTTGTAGTTGAAGGTGTGTTTGTAGAGGTAAGGGTACAAACTTTTGTGCAGTCTGTCCAGCAGCGTTCCTGTGTTTGTTTTGCTGCTGCTGCTGCTGTTGCTGCTGATGATGACGTCATCAAAAGTTGAGCATGAGACGCTGCTGTGGATGGCTGTTGTTGTTGTTGTTACTGAAGCGCTTGTTGTCAAAGTGGTTTTTGCTGTTTTCGATAATGCTGCCAATGTGGTAGCTTGTATATGTGATATTGTCGTTGTTGAAGTTGCTGCTGTTGCTACTGTTTTTGTGTTTAACGTGTTTGTAATTCTATGCTCTGTAATGTTGTAGTTGTTGTTGATGTTGTTGTTGTTGGTGTTGTTGTTGTTGATGTTGTTGCAAGCAATCTGCTCATGATCATCAGTTCGCATTTGAAAGTTGTTGCTCATTAAATTCTGCCTGAGTGTATGACTGCGACTTTGTTGACCAACAGATATGTTGTTGTTGTTGTCTGAAACTATAGTATCGTTGTTGCTGCTGTTGTTGTTGTTGCTGCTGCTGCTGATAAGAAAGTTGTTGCTGATGTCCTTGTACTTACGGTTCCTGTTAAACTTAGTGATGTTCGACAGATTCCAGTTCAATTTGATGTACCTTCTGGCAAAAGAATAGAAAAGTGAAATGAGTATGGACACAAATGCAACAAAACTGCAACTGTAATGTCATCATCATCATTTGTTACTTGCTTCCTATCCATCGTCACTTTCATCCTACCTTAGGACATCATAAACTGTCTGATGCTATCAACATAACCTCATAACCACCATCTATCACCATCAACATGAAGCAACAGTATCATAACTATCATCATAATCATACCTCCAATCACGTGATACGCGGGCATCGTTAGTCGTGACGTCATAGTGGTGCAGCGAGGTCGTACGCAGGGGAGGTCTTCGCGGGGGTTCCTTCATGACGTCACTCCAGTTTGTTGTAATTGATGTTGCGGTTGATGTCAATGTAAATGTTGTTGTTGCTGAAGTGGTAAGAAATTTAGTCGTTTCTGAAATTGTTATTGTTGACTTCGACTCATCTGTAACGCGTGTTGTAATTATTGTTGTTATTGTTGGAGTAGTAGCAGTTGTTGTTGTTGATGTAGCAATAGTAGCAGCAGCAGAAGCCGAAGCAGTAGTAGCGTTTGTGTAAACTTTCGTCTCGTCTACCTGACTCGCTAATTTATTTAGATCTTGAATAAAATTTTCAAATTTGAGCCCGCCATCTGAAGACAACTCATTGTTGTGCTGTGGGTCGTCTTTGTCGAGTCGGCTCATCTGACTTTTCTTAGTTGAGACGTCGTTCGTCATGCCATTGTGTGGTCTGGCATGAGTATTGTTTGGTTCGTTTATATTATTATTAATATTATAGCTATAATAATAAAAATAATTATTATTACTATTACTATAATTACTAATAATACTATTGTTTTTGTTGTTATTGATGTTATTATTATTATTATTATTATTATTGTTGTTGTTATTGTTGTTGTTGTGTTCGTTTTTTTTATGGTCATTGTAAATATTGTTAACATTTAAAACCGCGTTACTGTTTCTTCTGCTAGTGCAAGTAATAACGCTGCTGTTATAAACGTTATTATTATTATTATTATGGTTGTTGTTATTGTTGCTGTTGTTGTTGTTGTTGTTGTTGTTATTATTATGATTATTATTATTATCATAATTTATAGAGCCTTCATCGTCATGCGAGCTCTGGCCCAGATTGTAGAGCGTGGAGTTAGTTGGTTGCCTATTTGAACGTTTCAATTCAAATGTAGTTACGTTATTGTTGTTGTTGTTATTGTTGTTATTGTTATTATGACTGTTGTTGTCATTGTTGTTGTTTTTGTTGTTAGTGCTTTCGAAGTCAGTTAGTGTAATGTTGATGTTGTTGTTGCTGTCTGGATTGCTACTCATTCCGACATTTTTACTTTTATTGTTATTGTTGTTGTTGTTACTAAAATTGAACATATTATTTTTCTCTAGACAACTTTCTTGGTATCTTGAATTTGATTGGCGGTTATTTATGGACTGGTTTCCAATTATGTAATGAGAAATTTGGAAGTTCCTGACGGATGGTACCGTGGTGACGTCAGAGTTTATAAGCAGATGTTTGTTGTTGTTGTGGTTGTTGTTGTTGTCGTTGTGGTATGCATGTTGATGTGTGTTAGCGTTGTTAATGTTGTTGTAGTTGATGTCCATGGCGTTTGTTTTGTTGCTAATAGCGTCGTTGTTTAAGTTGTTGCTGCTACTGCTTCCAAAGTCCTTTTCACTAAAACTTAGGCTGTTGATGATGTGTTCATTGTTGTTGTTGTGCTCATTGTTGTTGTTGTTAACCTTATTGTGGTTAATGCAATGAATGTCATTTGGGTTGTTGCAAAAACTGTCGTTGTTGTTGTTGCTGTTGTTGTAGCAGCTCTGGGAGACTTTGCAGATATTGTTGTTGCAGATTTCAAGCAAGTTGTTGGGGTTTATTTCGGTGTTTGTTGGATTTTTTAAAACTTCGTTCGTCTCATTGTATTTTAAATGACTCTTCAAGATATGGTTTGTACTGTTTACATAGCTGTTTACAAAATGCTTCACGTTACTTACACTTACGTTCACACGGTTGTTCACATGTTTGTTCCCATGGTTGTTCACATGGTTGTTCACATGGTTGTTTACATGATTGTTGACATGATTGTTTACATGGTTGCTTACATTAATGTTAATAAAATTGTTTACGTTGTTTGTTTTGTTCACAGCTATGTTCTTGCAGTTGTTTACAAAATTAG
>NW_008705246.1:1020889-1022648 GCF_000326865.2 Helobdella robusta | reverse complement strand
CTGTTTAAAAGCCATAGTGATGTTGTTGATGTTGTTGTTTTTGATGTTGTTGTTGTTGATGTTGTTGTCGATGTTGTTGTTTTTGTTGTTGATGTTGATGTTGTTGTTGATGTTGTTGTTGTTGATGTTGATGTTGTTGTTGATGTTGTTGTTGTTGATGTGATATTAATGTGATGTTGTCGTTGATATTGTAATGACGCTGTGCTGATGTTGTTTCGTTCAAATCATAATGACGATGCCATGTTATTTACTATCATTGTCATGGTGTAACAGTTTTTTTATTTATGTTTTCATAGTAATGCATCGCTGCTTGCAACAGTGCCGTTTAGTTAGTGTTGATGTGATTGTTGCCAGTCTGTCGCCATGTGGTTGGATATTGTGATCGTTAAATTTTTTTCGGTTACATTTCACCGCTTCGAGTTTCAAATTGCAAAATGTTTGTGACAACTTTCATGTTGACATGCTTCATTCATTCATCTTATTGTACATTCATTTCCTGCTTTTCCTATGGTCAGTTAAGTGAATCTTTATGCCATAGCTTTAGGTTGATTGATGTGTTGTGTCGGAGCGAGCGTTGGATACATTTGTGGTCATTGTGGATACACAATGACCACAAAGACATATGCATGCACGATATTTCATATACAATTTCTAAGCAAGGTTATGGTAGATGCAGTGTTGTATACATGCGAATGTGTGTACAATGTGTGGCCGCGTTTGCATTCAATGAACGTCAAATAGGGTTAAATTTATTCCACCATGTGCGAATTTAAGTTATATCGAGTTATGCCACCCAAATTTTTAATTCGGTGACATAACTTGAAGACCAAATGTAAGGAACGACGTCACGTGATGCGAGTATGTGATGACGTCACATGATGCGAGGATGAAGTAAGTGATGACGTCACGTGATGTGAGGATGACGTAAGAGATGACGTATATAACGATGACGTAAGACATAAATTTCTCACTTTGTGCATTTGCCTCGGGCAAGCCCCCACACTCATTAGTCATCATATCCATCACAAATTCTCCATTAGATGTTTGTTTTGTTGCGAAACTGCTGGTTGGTTGTTTGTTGATGTTGTTGTTGTTGTTGTTGTTGATGTTGATGTTGTTGTTGCTGTTGATGTTGCTGTTGATGTTGTTGTTGTTGCAGTTGATGTTGTTGTTGATGTTGTTGTCGGTTGGCTTGGATTGATGTGAAGAATGGTGGATGAGTTGATGCCGTGGTCTGCTTTTGAATGGATTGTTGGTTCGTCTGCTCTGTCTCCAGTGCAAGTTCTGAGGTCTTTCTGATTTCGAAAGCTGACTATGGTGATGGTGCTTATTGTTGGAAAGGACGCGTTGTTCACTTTGTAAGTGATGTTGGTTTTCTTTTATGGTGTGGTTGTTCATATGTTGTTGTTGTTGTTGCTGCTGCTGCTGAAAAGGTTGTTGTTGGTTTGCATTGTAGTGTGTAAGGTTGTTGTTGTTGGCTTCTTTAGTGAAGCTGTTTTCCTTTGCGTTGTTGTTGTTGTTGAGGTAGTTAGTTATCATATGGTTGTTTTTGAGGCTTTCACAAATCTGGTTCAAAATCAGAAATTTTAAATTATAGGCCAATTAGTTTTGTTCCTTAGTTCTCCAAATTATATGAAAAAATTATAAAACTGGAAACTTGAAGATGAAAACGAAGCAGTTTTAATGTGTAGGACTTGTCTGTCTGTGCGCTTGTGTTTGTTTGTATGTATGTGTTTTTATGTATGTATGTGAATGTTTG
>NW_008705246.1:1018816-1020839 GCF_000326865.2 Helobdella robusta | reverse complement strand
GATCACACACACGCACACGCACACATTTTATTTTGCAGTACCTGAGAAAAAGCCAGAAACTTTAATGAGACCACATGGTTCATCTTGAGCCGGAAAAACAAAACAAAATCAGGTAATCAAAAATCATAAATGTAGCGATTAGAAAAAAAATTAAACATAAAAGTGAAGTGAAACACAATCCAATGTAATAAAACTGTTGATAGCCGAAAATAAAGTAGCATAACAACATTACGTCATCAAATTGTGTTTGCGTGCGTGCGTGTGTTTGTGTGTGTGTGTGTGTTTGTTTGTGTGTGTGCGCGCGTGCCTGTGTGTTTGTTTGTTTGTGTGTGTGCGTGCGTGTGTGTGTGCGTGCGTGTGTGTGTGTGTGTGTGTGTGCGCGCGTGTGTGGTGCACGGGTGTGTGTCACACATCTACAAAAATTTGCATATCTGTCCATGGAAACTATTATTAAAGCAGTGATGGGTTATTCCATTCAACGTAGCAATGTTTAACCTTGATATCTTTTATGGCGAGGGATCTTAATCCCATTCAAGCTGCACAATAAACTAAACTAAAATGTAAAAGGAGAACTGGGAAATAAATTAAATGATGTCATTTTTGTAACGAACTAATATATGTCGAGTATTAAACTTTTCGTGACATACACATTCACATGCACACATTCACATGCACACATTCACATGCACATGCACACATTCACACACGCATACACATTCACCACACGCGCATACACATTCACACACGCATACACATTCACCACACACGCATACACATTCACACACGCATATACATTCACCACACACGCATACACATTCACCACACACGCATACACATTCACACACAGAAAGATGTTTACACACGTTGACTCATACACACACAAACTCCTCATTATACACACACGCACATATAGACACACATATATAAGTAGACACATATTGGAAAACATATATTAATATATTCACACTATGACCCGTGGTTGTATTCTTAATTTATTAATATTCCATTTTATGATCAGTCTTGGAAGGGGTTTCACCATTTGGACTCTCATCCCTTAAGATCTTCCACTCACAGCGTTGCTTTCATGCGATTTGCGGTTGCCACAAGCTTTCATTTAAAGGCAATCTTACGTCATACAATTTCATTCATTCATTCCTTCATATTCATTCATTCATTCATTCGTTCGTTCGTTCGTTCATTCATTCATTCATTCATCTGCATCGTAACCGTACTATTTCCATCTTCGCCATCCTGAGATAGTAGAGCGGTTGTTTCAACGACTCGTCCACTTTCCCCCAGATGGCCACCACACTTTCCTAGACGGCAACGTCTATCGTCGCGGTGCACAGTTAAATTTTTTCTTCAGCAAACATAACCACACCACACAGATACACACACACGCACACGCACACACACAATATATATACATACATATATATATATATATATATATATATATATATATATATATATATGTCTTTTTTATATATATATATATATATATATATATGTCTTTTATATATATATATATATATATATATATATATATATATATGTCTTTTTTTTATCGTGTCGATTTTATAGACTATATGGACTCAAGAATTGTTTGAGTAGATACTGTTTACTGATCTAAAATTTTGTCAATTTATATCACACGTTTACACAACTTGTCGGCTTGGATAACGCGTTTACTAAAACTTCAATTAAACTTTCGATCTGGTGATGATGGCTGGTAAAGGAAGATCTACGAAAAATTCTAATAGCGATGCTCTACGATGTGAAAAAGAATCAACAGATGTTCAGTGTGTTTGTTGTGGGATTTCGTTTGCTGTCGGCATGACTGAGGAATCGTTAGAACTATTGAAGGCATGTGATAACGTCAAATTTGTGTGTGATGAGTGCTTGAAGTCACCATCAATAAAGGATCAGATCATCAAAACAGTTGAGAGTGGAAAAGCTGAGATATGTGACAAGATAAACAGCTTAAGTAAAGAGATTAGATCAGAAATCGATGCAATCAAGG
>NW_008705246.1:988894-1015930 GCF_000326865.2 Helobdella robusta | reverse complement strand
TGCATGCATTTGTTACGTCTCGTTTAGATTACTGTAACAGCTTGTTGTATAAAATACCCGACAAATCAATAGCTATTTTGCAGTCGGTTCAGAATAGAGCTGCAAAGTTGGTTGCCGGTAAATTGAAGTTTGACCACGTTACGCCAATTTTGAATGATCTGCACTGGCTGACAATTGATAAAAGAATAATTTTTAAAATTGGTGTGATTATGTTCAAAGCATTGAATGGAATGTCACCGGATTACATAACTGATAAATTTACCAGAAAAGAATCAACTTCTGGTTTCCATCTTCGATCAGATGATATGAATCTCTTGAGGGTGCCAGTGGCGTTTTTACAGATTGGTTCGCGTGATATTGCAATCGCTGGTCCTACTGTGTGGAACAATCTCCCTGCACCACTAAGAAAGCCTGGGCTTCATCTTCGAGCATTTAAAAAAGATTTAAAGACATTTTTATTTTTGTTGAAATTACATTGAATTCTGTACTACTTGATTTTGTACTATTTTGTTTGTCACGTATATAATTGCTTTATTTTTGAGAGCGCCTGTGAGAACATTTAATGGGCGCTCTAGAAGTTATCCTTAATAATAATATATATATATATATATATATATATATATATATAATAGATATACACACACGACCGCACTCTTAAACAAAGCAAGTGTATGAATAATTGAATGAAAACACAACAAATTTAAGGTTCATCATTAAAGTTGAGCAAAAGAATTGAAACGTTTTTGTCTTTCTAATAACCTCACAGAAACAAACACATAGACATACATTCACACATATTTAACACACACGATACATACACATCTAAACACATATAAACACATGGAAAGACGTTCGTATATGTACAAAGAAACATATTTAAACACACACACATCCATGAAGAGGGCTGGCAAGTGTTTTACGTGAGAGGCCACAGTCCGCGGTAGTCTGGCCGGTGGGCATGTTCAATTGACCGGCAAGTAACGAGGGTCGAGGATGGAAGTTTTAAAAATTTCAGAATTTTCGAGTTTTGACCAACTATTTGTTTTAATTTTATTTTATTGCTAAATGTATTGCATGTGTATATATAATAATAATAGTAATTGGCGCCATAGATCCAACGACCTTTAAACTTTTTAAAGACATGTGCAAGTTGGGTTAGTACCAGGTCAGAAAGCAGCAAGGAACTGTTACTTTGCAATGAACTACATTACCCATTTGCTGTAATGAGTTTTGAGTGTGTGTGTGTGCGTGTGTGTGCGTGCGTGTGTGTGCGCGTGTGTGTGCGTCCGCGTGTGTGTGTGTTGTTTGTGTGTGTATGTGTGTAATGCCGACTATGAAATATGAATAATGTGGTTTGGTTCCACACAAAATCATACACAAACATACACATACACACATACAGACAGACAAGCACAAAGACAAAGAGACACATGCGAATTGAACGATGATTTCGTTGACACGTCTGATTGCCAGAAAATCTCAAAAGATGATGTCTGCCAACTGCACATGAAGTTTGATGGGAAGAACTTATGTGGTGAAGATGATCGGATGATGATCGGATGATGATGATGAAGATGATGAAGATGATGAAGATGTGATTATGGGATCATGCACTCATGCGCCATGAATTTTGCACTATTGCACGCAGTAGTATACACCTGATGTTGGCCGAGGTCACTTCAATGAAGATGGAAATGGGTGATGAATGAAAATGTAAAAATGATGATTGAAAAATGTAGAAATGATGATTGAAAAATGGAAAAATGTGAAAGTGATGATGGCGCCCAGTACCAAAAAAGAGCCGTTGATGTTTTTTGACGGGTTAAAATGAGTGATATCTGGAAGGAGTGCTGAGAATAAATGAACATATGAGTGAGCGAATGAGCGAACAAACAAAGGAACGAACGAACGAATGAACGAATGAAGAAAAGAAGGAATGAAGGAAGGAATGAAGAATTGAATGAATGAATAAACGTATGAACAATTGAATTATATGACTAAAGAAAGCAACTAAAAATAAAATAAAATTCTTTCAAACTGAAACAAAATGCGAAATTTATTTCCATGAACTCGAAAGTTTCCAAACTCATTCCTCGATTGATGCCTTAAAAACTTTCGCACAATCAAATCCAACCGAAACCTCTCTCAGTGCTGCATACTTCAAAGAAAAGTTGAAAGCATTTTAAACATCAAGAGCGTTGAGTCGTAAGCAGAGCTGACACTCACACACAACACACACACACACACACACACACAAACAAGCACACCCTACATACACACACTCACACACACATTTATACACACGAACAAATGATTACACATACACAAACAAAATGTACAGGCATGTATGCCATTTAATTTCATGCAACATATGTTCATCATAAAAGTTGCTTTAACGCATAAGAGCCAAATTTTAATGAGCCACAACAATAAATGTTGTCTAAAAACACCATGCTCAAATTCTTTAAAAAATTTCAGATGTGTTTAATAAATAAATAAATAATAAACTAAATAAATAAATTAATTAAATAAAATAATAATAAATCAATAAACACTGTTTATATTTCATATCAAATATTTTAAAAAGTTTTGAATCAAATTATGGAGCAAAAACAAAAAAACTAACAAAACAAAAACAACAACCCTCAACAAAACTATGATCGTCGATATCACCAACGTCATCATCACAACAACAACAACAACAACAACAACAACAACAACAACAACAACAACAACAACAACAACAACAACAACAACAACAACAACAACAAAACAACAACAACAACAAAAACAACAACATCATCACCATCATCAACCACATCATCAACATAAATCGCAGCTTGCAGACATATAAAGGTTCTGCACCGAAAAATGAAGTAACCGGCAAACGATTGTTGGTTGGTTGATAGGTTAATTGGTTGATTGGCTGGTTTGTTGATTGGCTGGTTGGTTGATTGGCTGGTTGATTGGTTGGTCGTCTGTTTGTTTGGTTGTTGATTGATTGGTTGGCTAAATGGTTGATTTGTTGATTGATTAGATGGTTGGTTGGTTGGCTAAATGAACGGATGATTGACTGGTTAGATGGTTGGCTGGTTGGTTGGTTGTTTGGTCGGTTGGTTGGATAGTTGGATAGTTGGTTGGTTGGTTGGCTGGCTGGCTGGCTAGTTGATAGGTAGAGTAATCAAAAAAAAACGAATAATATCTTAACACAACACAACAAGTCTCTTTAACTTATTCGCACTACATAAGTTTTTTTGTTTATTTGATAAATAGATGAATGGATGGAAAGATGAATGGATGGATGAATATGTTGAACTTTTTTTGATGTGGGCGCTTTTAATAGTTCTCAAGTTATTTACGCACATACATACACACCACACACACATACATACACACACACAACACACACACATACACGCACATACATACGTACATCAACACACATACATACATGCATACACACACATACATACACACACACACAACACATACATACACATAACACACACACATACATACACACACATACATACAACATACACACACAACACACACACACATGCACACAAAAACGCATAAACACACGCACACAAAAACGCATAAACACACGCACACACACATACAGAAATGTAACTCTAACAAGTAGATATGAATTAGTTTGTAAAGGGAGTTTTATATAGATAGAATTGCATCATAATACATAACTAATGACAACCGGAAGATAAATTTATTTTCTGAAAATGTTGAAATAATCACGGCGAACCAATCAATCATTCTGAATTCTACTTTCACAAAACCCCAACAAACATTCAACATACGATGCACTGCTTACACACGCACGCTCGCAAAATACCACCACACAATGACGTCACACAATCGTCTGCAATCCACACACACACACACACACACACACACACACACACACACACACGCACACACACACATACGAACATGTGAATCTAGCTGCTGAATATCAAAGTGGCATTGTGGGCATTTATTTAACATTCCAACCGATTCAATGATCCAAAAACAGCTGACCAAATAAATAATTAACTTCTGTTGTTTCAAGACAATCAACTTTTGTTACTTCAGTTTTTGATAATGAAGATAATTATAGAGATGACGACGACGATGATGATGATGATGATGACGACGATGATGATGATGATGACGACGATGATGATGACGATTATGAAAGGACCACTCAGAAAGACATCACCCCATTGAGAAGCTCTCAACTATGAAATTAAACATAAACGAAGTTGATGATAGCCGTGGTGGTGTTGATGATGATGATCGGGATGATGATGACGACGACGATGATGATGATGTTTGAAACCTTGAAGATGATAATCACACTGATAGAGAGGAAAATAATAAACAGAATAAATTCAATATAAATGAAGAAAAAAAATTTATAAATAAAAATTTAAAATTAATATAAATAAATAAAATTAAAAATAAATAAATAATTAATTAGCAATAGACATTTGAGTGGTCAATGATTAATTTGAAAAAAGCTCTTTAAAGTTTTTCTGAGGTTTTTTCTCAATTTGAAATCTGAAGTTTTTTAAATGGAAAGTCATTTCATCATTTGAACAAAAAAAATTCAAACCCTTTTTTTCCAAAATTTAGAGGTACCAACTACACACAAACAGCTTACACAAGTATATGCTAAATAACACGTCATAAAACATGTGATAGGTTGGGCTTTTGTCGAATTCGAACTTGGTCAGTGCGAAACTGGACCCGGCGACTTTAACCTCAGGCCATCGCCTCGCCCGAGCAATTATAAATTTGATTTTAAAATATTAATAACCAAAAAATTGTATAATAATAGAGAAAAAATAAAATTTTAACATCAAAGAATCGGCTTTGAAAAATTTTTCATCTGCAAAAAAGTTAGTTTCAAATTTTTCGAAGAATTACTCTAGTGTGAATTGTTAATTATGTGAATTATGTGAATTATGTGTGAATTATGAATTAATACTACTTCCCATGAGTTTCATCATGTGGGAAGTATTCAAATATTGATTTTATTTCAGAAGAAAATATGAATTTTCCATTTTCTAATCATGAAGAAATAATTTTTTTCTTCGTCATATTTGTAATCCCCGACGTTGTTATCCATCACGGAGGCATATTTTGGTAGTTGTGCTTGGAATATTTTAATGAAACGAAGAACGAAGAAGTCTGACGGGTGGGTGGGTGGATATTTTATGAGGGGGCTGACAAAAAACAAATTAGCATCAAATATAGATGTGATGAGTGAACTTCTAGGAAAATAACTAACAAAAAATCACCATCAAAACAACAACAAAACTAACACCACAACATACAGCAACAAAACAGCAACATTTTATAAACAAAATTGACATTAATATTTTTCTCAAATTGCAGATACTCATTCTACCTGGCGGCAGGTTAGCTCATGTAGTAGAAGTGCCATTTAACAAGCTGTTGCTATAACGAGATGACCTGGTTCGAAAACTGCCTCTCCAAAAATAAAAGAAGACTATCAAACGTCTTTTTAGTGTGATGAGATGTGTGTGGTGTGTGTGTGTTATGTGGATGTTGTAGTCTCGGTGTACGAATGTTTTTACTTGTATGAACAAAAATGATACGTAGAAATTTTGCTTATGTCAGAGCAGCATTATAATGAAATATCAAGGACCTATCAATAATAATAATCGAGTTCAGTGTTCTTCTCTTTAAAGATGCTTTCTTATCTAAAGAGCATTTGATTGTTACTAACTTGAAATATTTTCAATATAGTGAAGTGTTTACATCGCTTTTTTATTATTTACTTATTTTTTGGTAGCTATCCCTGCTGCTCAAGTTTTTTTTAAATTTTCATTGAAGGAAATGCATTTTTTCTAGCAAACTTTTCAAAAACAGATGGAAACTGATTAACTTTTGGTTTTATTGATATATTAAAATATAAAATAAACTTTTAGTAATTTGATTTTATGATGTCTTTTGTTTCGATTTTATGTAAATAGTCCAATAAAAAGAACTCAATGAGTTTCCATCATTAAAGTTTATGGAGGGAGATGAAAATTAACCTTTTAAAATGTTTGGAAAGAGCTGCATGACAAATAACACGTGATGCTCTTGTCACTTGAAGTTTGGAAATAAAACTATAAGACTGGACTTACATTTAATTAATAATACATTCATTCTTCACGCGGGGGTTGTCATCATGAGGTTGTTGTTGTTGTTGATGCTGTTGTTGATGTTGCTGTTGCTGCTGATAAGTTTGTTGTTGTTGTTGTTCATTTTGTTGTTAATGATGATGTTATTGTTGCACATACCAATGATCTTTCCTAGAATTTGTTGAGGTCATTGATATTAGTTACTAAGAACAGCATCGAGGAAAATACTGCACCTTGTGGAAGTCTTGTGGAAGTATTCTTGTCTTACTCAGGGTGTCTCCGAATTCAACTTTCGTCACACGATGCTGCATCTATACTTTTTTCAAAGCAGTTAGTCAATTTGGCATGCGGTAGTCAAGCATTTTCTGAAACAACTTGTCCCTCCATACAGTGTCGTACGCCTTCGAAAAATCATATAGCACTAGCACCGTTCTTTCACAGGGTCTTTGACTAAAAACCGCCACTTATGAATTGGGATAACCTCAAAAATTGATCTACCGTGTTTCTCCTAGCTCTGAACCCTGCTTGGTATTCGTTGATAATACCTTTCTCTTTCATCCACCAGCTTAGCCTGTTTGCGATGATCCTTTCCATTAGTTTACCCATATGTGATGTGAGACTAATTGGCCTGAAGATGGTTAATTATCCTTTTTCAATATGGGTATGATGATAGCTGTTCTCCAAGCTTAAGGGCATTTCCCTGCTAGTTTCTGCACTATTATTACGCCAATACTCTTTTCTTCACTATCTTTTTTTGCCTTTACTTCTCTTATAGCTCTGAAGTATTTTTTTGGCTGAATGATTGATTCATTTCATGTTTTGGTTGTTATTTATTCTTGCCATGCTTTTAAAAACCTCATTCTTGATTCTGCGATATTCTTCATCGCTTTCCATATTACAGATCAATTAAAAATGTCGTTATGTTGTTAAGAAGAAAAATGGAAAAAAGAGCAAAACCTCGACTGCGCATGTGTGAACGGGAGTTGGGTCAACATGTAATTACGTTCCAGCCAATTGGATTCAATTATTTGAGATTATTTTTACTCCAGTAAATAAATAGTCTCACTCTCTTAATGGATTTATTCCCTTCAGTTTCAAGATAGTAGGATTAGTGATGGGATTGAAATTTAAAATATTCTTGTGGTATGGAAAGTTAAATTTGTGTGTTCTTCAACTTGTCATATGTTAGTCGTATTACTTTTCTTACTAAAATTTGATTTGAAATGTTTTATTACGATTAAATTTACTTCAATTTTGGTTTTCAATTTTGTAATTTTTTTTAAATAAGTAAAAATAAATTTATTCCGTGTTGCTATTGCTCGGGGCAGACATGACGATGGGGCTGAAGCTGACAGAAGAAGCATGCATAGGTACGTGTCTAATACACACATGTGCAGATTTCTGAAGGAACCAGGAGTAACGGAAATGCATTCTCGACGGTAGGCAAACATTTTTGTATTTATTTTTTAGGCTGGTGTAGCAAATCAGCCCTTCAACATTAAGTTGAGATAAATGTTGTACACTCACCATCTGTTCTAGAAGTCTGTCTATCTATATGTAGAAAGAAGCATGAAGCACGCACGCACGCACACGAAGCACGCACGCACACGTGCACACACGCACACCGTTGTCATCCCTCCATTCCTCTCATCAACGAATTTTTATAATTGCTTTAAAACTTAGCCAACCTTTATCGTTTAAATATCTTTTTTTTATTTATATACATTACGTTGAAAAGCCCAGTTTGGAATGAAAAATTTCATAAAAACATTGCGCGATAAGCGAAAAACACTTTTCCATTTTCGCCCCCCCCCCATCAATGTAGTCTGGATCCGCCCTTGCCATGCACACCCGTAACATTGATGAAAATGTACACACAAACACTCTTCAGGAACGTTTGCATGTTTGATTCCATGCAGGAATATGCCGACAAGTAATACGAAGCACTCTGAAACAAGACTTCCATGCTTGATGTCATTTGTCATCGTAAAAACTTTTTTTAAATCTGCAAAGAAACTAAGAATTTTGTGGCACCCAGTCGATACGGGGGAGACAAATTTTTTAGGGGCATCCAAGAAGTGACACCATGTTCGTCTTCCTTCTATACTTACCTTCTCTCTTTCTCTCTCTTTTTCTCTTTCTATTTCTCTCTTTCTCTTTTTTTTCTTTCTCTCTCTATTTCTCTTCCTCTCTCTCTTTGAAATAAATCGGCAGCAGCAACAGTTAATTATAACCCAACTAAAATACATTTAGAAGTTAATCATTATTTCTACGTACGTTTAGTTTAACCTGGGTTGAAATGACATTGTTAAAAAGGATAACGTTGCATATGAGCTGGCTGCTACTGTGTTATTCCGTTTCGCGTGTTGCTCTGCTGTTACACGTTTTGAAATGTTGTGGTACATATTGAAGTACTGATTTGTCTCTTCAGAGCAGTTATAAAGATTCCTTCATTTGTCAGTTGCCTGCCTTTTTTTAACGACGCTGTGCCACATGCTGGAGATCGTTCACTTATAGTGATGGTATCTCATATTTTTGCCCCACGATTCATCCATTATTCCGATTCTGGTTACTACAAATGAACACAGATAAATACAAACAGATACAAACAGACACAAACAGATACAATCAGACACAAACAGATACAATCAGACACAAACAGATACAATCAGACACAAACAGATACAGTCAGATACAAACAGACACAAACAGACACAAACAGATACAAACAGATACAATCAGGCACAAACAGATACAATCAGACACAAACAGATACAAACAGACAAAAATTGATACAAACAGACACAGACAGATACTAACAAATACAAACAGAACCAAACAAAGCGTGTATGCGTGTGTTTTTTTTTCTTTCATTGAGTTGATTTTCATCGGTACAGCGCTCCGAACTAACAAAAATTGAAAATTTGGTTTCTCTTTGAGGCATTATTTTGAAGCTTTTGAAAGATTAGATTTTTATTCTGTTAATCAAACTCTGTCTGAGGCAGAAAATGTAACAACATGCAAGGTACGAGACCTGGGAAGCATGAAGTATGGTTTATAAAAAAAATTAGTAACATTAAAAGTTGAAATAAAATAAAATAAATGTTCAATGATAATATTATTATTTGCAATAATAATATTATTATTGAACAAAAACAATCATAGATTGAATGGATGTTTGATTTATTTTTTTTATTTAAATTACTAAAACTCTGTTTATTGCCTAGCAATCTTTTTCCTTTCAAGCCACATTTGACAAATGGCACATTTATTTTTAAGCAACGTCCCCACAGAATATGACCTAAATCTTTCAAACAGATGATTCATTTTTTATATAAACAATGTGAATAAGTAAATATAAATAATTTAAATTAATAAACCGATATTTAAATGTTAATAAAATCACGAAAAGTTTATGGAACTAAGCGATGCAAACTGATGATAAGGATGGGCAATTTTAACATTGTTTTGAAAATTTAAAAGATTTTTTGCAGAATAATCTCGTGCTAAAATTAAAGAATCTGCATATCTATATATGAAACTAGTGTTTTAAAAAATATCAATTGACAGCTTTTTTAAATGTTTTAAAATTAGAAATGTCTCCGAACCAAAGAACGAATTATTTCAAGGTTACTCGAATTTTCGGCACTTGCCTGTATGTACTTCAGGTAGACATCATTCTAACACTAAAACACTTTTTTTCAAGAGAAAATTAACAGGGAATTAACCACATGCAGACACAAACATCATCTAGATGTACGTACACATCTCGATCAGTGTTGTTGTTTGGCAATACCAAATTTTTGAGGTTCATTACATTGAAGAGTCTATAAGAAGAATAAAATAAAAACTGACTCATAAAAATGCACATATACGCAAACTCAAATCAGACGCAAGCACGCACATACACAAACACTCACAGAAACATATACTCAGGCATGCACGCACACACGCACAAACACGCACACATGCAAACATCCACACGTGTATGCTCTTTAAAAAGTATCCGAACCCAACAGCGGTGTGAGCAAGTTGGATGAGGATGAAGCAAATCATCTCTAACATTTGAAAGCCAGAGAAACTCATCAAGCCATGCAACACTTGCACAACAATTGCACTATGTAATTGAATGAAATAGAATATAAATTAACAGACATGTGGTGGGAAGAAATTAATTTATCATTTTGGATCATCTCGTGTCTGTCTGCCAGGTCAATGTTCTTTCTTCTCTTTTTTGTATGCAGTTGTTGCTGGTGATGTCCGGTCATAGAGTGTTTGGCTTGTTTATACCTCCAAGCACATTGCTGAAACTGACGCTTTGTTGTTTTTGCTTTTACTGTTTTTGTCAACCACAATGACATCAATATCAATCCACAACAACAACTACAATATCAGTATTGTTGTTATTGATGTTATTGTTGATGTTGTTATTCATTTTATCAAAGTTGCCACTACCAGAGTGCCGAAGTTGGGCATGTTTGAAAGCCCGGAAAATGTTATTTATTTTCAAAAAAAAATTTTTTTTTTTCATAAATTTTTTTCAAAAATTGTGTTTTCTCGAAAATAAATAAATAAAAAAAGGAATATGTAAGAGGTTTTAAAGAAAATAATAAAATAAAAATGATTATATAAATAAAATTCATAGCCCAAAGAGATTGTTTTACAAAATATGAAACAAAATCTAAATCATATATTTATGTGCTACATTAAAAGAAGAGCAAAAACAGAGTAGAAACGGGAGCAACCTGCTAGAAAGGATGTTGTTTGAAATTTGTGTTCACTAGCATGATGGTTCATTAATAACGCAACATCTTCAAAACAAAACAACGAAATGGCTGTAACGAACGAGTAAGAAGGGCTATAAAAAGTCAAGTGAAACCATTTCTTAACTTTTTATGGGGTGGATAATTTCATCATAAAGCATTTTCAAGAATGTGTTAAGACTATTTTTTGTGTTACTGTTGTTTGCTGGGGTTGTAAGTTAAATTTGCACTGCTGATTGAAGAGTTGGATTGTACGTGAATGTTGATGTTGCGTTGTTGTTGTCGTTGTTATTATGTTGCAAATGTATTTTGTTGGTTTGTTGTTGTTGATGATGTTGATGTTGTCGGTGTATTGTTGAATAATACTGAGTTAAGTTGCAGTTTTGATGGTTCTACAATTAAAATTTTTCCAGTCGTTTAATAGACTAAGTATTGTGTTGAAAAAGGTTCTTGTATATGAAAGAAAATACATGATAAATTTGTTTTTTTTCAAATCTGAAGCCAATTTATTTCCTAATTAATAACTGCAGCCTGGCATAAATTGGCTTCCATTAAAAATGCAAACAACGAAATGGATGTGCAATTATTTTCAAATGCTGCTAATATTCTTTTTTTCATAATTTGTTTCTTTGTTGTTCGTTCGTTCGTTTGTTTGTTTGTTTGTTTGTTAAAAATTTAGAATATGTTTTCAAATTTGACCTGTTCATATTTTAAAATAAGATTTCTAAACTCAAATTTTTTAGTTTAAAACACATAAAATGACAAAATGGAATGCAAAATTTACAACGAAAACAAGACATTTTTTAATTTGTGGACAGGTTTCTGGATACATACATGTTTGTAGATATTTCTGGATACATACAAGTTTGTGGATTTTTCTAGACCTATCTATCTGGAGACATGTTTGCGGATTGTAAAGTGGAGTTCTCTAAGTGGGATCATTCGGTTTGTTACTTCTTACCAACCACCTCTTATCCATTCTTCCATTTTTTATCCATCAATTTATCCGAGGTGTTTCTGTGATGATGACGACGACAACAACGACGATGATGATAATGATGACGATGGGGATGATGGGGATAATGATGATGATGACGACGGAAAAACAATAATATCAAAAGTCAATATAGCGGTTTTATTTTGGCACTTATGCTTTCACGAAATTTGAAATTAAAAATAAATAAAATAAAAAAAAGACGAAAGAACGAAAATATAATTATAATGGAAACCGTTTTAATCTTAAGTTTGTAAGTAATCCAATCAAGAACAAACTTGTAACCTAGCAAATGATGCACCAACCAGCAAACAAACAAACAAACGAACCAACCAACCAACAGACAAACGAACAAACAAACGAACCAACCAACAGACAAACGAACAAACCAACCAACAAACAGCTCTAAAGAAATCAACTCATAAAAAAAACTAGCCAAACCCATTTTAGATACGAATTAATTCACAAATGTTATCACGGGTGTTTGCATGTTGGTTAGGCTGATTAGACTAGAAATGCGAAATGAAAGTAAAATGCCGGTAAGATGTTTGATTATAATTAACACATGTTCACATTTTTGTTCAAAAAAAATTGTGAAAATAAATTTGCTTGTTGTTTTTTTTAATGGACGAAGAAATGGGGCAGAGCCGGCGTTTTATTTTTTTGAATTTATTTTCAAAGTGTCATAGAGAGGACACTCCCACTTTGAAGAAAAATGTTACTGTACTACTAACTCACAACTAACACCTGCACACGGTCATTTTGTTGCTAATGCGCATCACCTCCGTCACCATCCAATCAACCATCTTTTAAAAATTATCCCCACTAGTGAAATAATGACAGTGGTTGCACATCATGATGTGTGATATCTGAAGAGATACACGACATACACGCGTAGAAAAGTCACAGAGAACTTACACCATCACACCACACACTACCACACGACCACGCCACACATTACCACACACTATCACACCACACATTACCACACACCACACCACACATTACCACACACCACACCACACATTACCACACACTACCACACTACACATTACCACACACCACCACCACCACACCACCTGGTTGTGTGTAGCCTCATTGTTTTCTACCTTCTACCGCATAGACTTCATTAATATCGAACAACATAGTCTGCATGATAAGGTGTGTGCTTGCATACTTACACACACACACACACACACACAGACATAGAGACTTCAAGCACACACACACCACACGCACACGTACATAGTATGCATGTATACATGCATGTATATGAATGTATAATTCTCCAAGCAAGGCTGATGTATGTGAGTAAACCAGTGTTTTTTTATTTATTAGATCTTTGTAGGCTACACGATTAACTGGATCAGAATATAAAAGATATCAACAATATATTATGTGTGCTTACGTGCTCAAACCTGTCAAT
Organism: Helobdella robusta; assembly: GCF_000326865.2. NCBI lineage: Eukaryota > Metazoa > Annelida > Clitellata > Rhynchobdellida > Glossiphoniidae > Helobdella > Helobdella robusta. Next base: position 1,002,592 of record NW_008705246.1, on the reverse strand, counting down.
GAAATTATATACGTATATAGATTGATGTACGAACAAGCTTGTTATACATTAAATACATCGTTTTGCATGCTGATTTGCATGTGTATGAGTTGTACGCTTGTGTATTGGTCTGCATGTCAGTTTGTATCTAAATGTACGTTGCAATGTGTCTATAGTTAAATAGGCTTCATACTCCCCAGACATACATAACATAACTTACTAAGGATAAATTATAAATTTTAACTACAATTATAAATATTCTTAAGATTATGTAAGTTGAATGCTTGTTTATTTACTTAAATATAATTAACATTATTTATTTGATAATATTCTAATATATAACACTGAGTAACTTATATAACAGCTTCAGAATTTGCCTAGATTGTAGTTGAGCAGAGCACTTGTATTTGAATTATGCAGATGAGATTGTAAAGGGTAGTAAGGTACCAGTAAGGTACCCTCGGGAGGTCCAGGAACTGAACTTAAGTGCTCGTCATCATCTACCAATCTCAAGTGGATTAATTTACGTAATATGAATCTAAATTGGGAAAAGTGTACCACTAAATGTGTGGGTGGGTGTTTCATCATTTCACTCACACACATACACACACAAACATACATACACACAGACACATACACACACAACATAAACACACGCAACACACATTCACAAACACACACACATAGACACACAACACACACACAATTCAAACACAACACACATACAATAGTTTGTTGCTGATGATGACGACGATGATGTTGTTGTTGATGATGATATAAAGTGTATAACATTAAAAAAAGTAATTAAGAGATGAGAAACATGAGTATAGACATGATGAACATGATGGTCTAAACATATAGGGAGAGCGATACAGTCCTAATTCCTGTCAATAGAATGACGAATTGCTGAAATGCTTGGTTAACATGAAGAAGACGATGATGAAGATGATGATGAAGACGATGATGGAGATGATGATGAAGATGACGATAGTATCTGTCAACCTCATCATCTTCTTCATCATCATCTTTACTTTAATTAGCTTAATTTTCGTCTCATCATCCAAATCCATTTCCATGTCATCATAGTTATCATGTTATCATTGCATATCATGACTGTTACGAATGCTTCCAGATTTTAAGTTCCGTTAAGTTATATCATTTCTATGATTTTTCTGAAGTCGACTTCATCGTCATCTTCACCATCATCATCGTCATTATCTTCCCCATCATCATCGTCTTCATCATCATTTTCATTGTCATCTTCATCATCATCATTGTCATTCTCGTCATCTTCTTCTTCTTCATCGTCCTCATCATCAACCTCATTTTCTATGATTGTTAGTTAGGTTATTATTAATATTTTCATTTAAATTTTTATTATGTATTTTTTTCTACCTTGCATCATTTTTTGGAAGACTTCAATCAGCCAACAATCAGCATTTGTACGGTAGCCAAGAACAACTTTGTCATCGTAGTTTCTAAATTTATCTAATAATAATAATTCTAAATTTATCTAATAATAATAATAATTATTATTATTATCATTATCATTATCATTGCAACTCTATGTTTATCATAAAATTTGACTGATAAGGCCAAAATAATAAGAATGACTGAACCCCAATTGAACCAACCGCCTCTCTGAAATGTACTCACTCGCAGTGACGAGCATTTTAGATTAATAGGATTTTATAATTTTATTTCATTATTGATGTTTGGTATTTGGAGTTAGAAAAATAAAAGAATGTTCTCACTATTATTATTATTATTATTATAATATTATATTATTATTATTATTATTGCGTAAACTATTTTTAAAATATATTTCTTACTCCTATGCACTTACCTTTGGCAAGGAGCATGAGAGGACCGTGCATAACAATATTAACAATTTATTGCAATATTAACAATTTATTTTATTTTATTTTATTTCATTTTATCTATTTTGATTTGATTTTATGTCTTCTGCAATAATAAAAGAGTTCAAATTATTATTATTGTTGTTGTTGTTGTTGTTGATGTTGTTATTGTGATCATCATCTTCTTCACCATTTTGTCATCCTTACCGCATTTTTGTTGTATTTATTTAGTAATCGTCACTATCATCATCACCATCGTCATCACCTTCCTCCCCAACATCATTATCATCATCATCGTCAACCCTCTTCATCATCACCACCTTCATCATCATCATTATCATAACAGCATCTTCATCATTATCACCATCGTAGTCGTCATCGTCATCATCACAGTCACTTTGCAATCCTTCCTAGCCTTGTTATGTGAACTTAATTATACGTAATGTGTATTGTTTTTAATGGGGTTTTAAGCTGCCCTATCAGTATTCAAATTACATCATCATCATCATCATCTCTCATCATCATCATCATCATCATAATCTCTCATCATCATCATCATCATCTCTCATCATCATCATCATCTCTCATCGTCATCATCATCATCATCATCTCTCATCATCATCATCATCTCTCATCGTCATCATCATCATCATCTCTCATCATCATCATCATCATCTCTCATCATCATCATCTCTCATCACCATCTCGTCATCATCACCATCTTGCCGTCATCATCATCATCTCCTGCCATCATCATCGTAATCATATCATCAAAGTTACCATCATTATTACCATTATCACCATCAGCATCATAAAAAAGTTTTGTAATAGGAGCCCAATTGTTTCGCTTGATATTGGTTAATTGATGTTATATGTACTGTAAAAAAGTTGACGATAGACAAAAACAGCAACACAACAACAACAACACAACAACAACAACAACATTAATAACAACACAACACTGACCCAACAATGAAACTGCCACAACGTCATCATCCACAACAACAATATAGTAAACAACAACCACAACAATAAAACAACAACAACAATGCAACAACCACAACAATGCAATAACCACAACAATGCAACAACCACAACAGCATAAACAACACACAACAACGTCAACTAAAAAATAATAACACAACACCGACAAAAACAACCACAACAGCAACAACCACAACAACAACAACGAAACCAATCAATATCGTTCATTCGAACTCCACCCAAAACACGTTTGCACCCATCTCAATCCAGATACTTCCACCGAGATGAGGTACGAAATACGAACCACACTCACGTGCGCTTTGTGTATGTGTGTGTGCATGTGTGTGTGTGTACGTGTGTGTGCGTGTGTTGATAATCAATATAGAGAAAGATTAAATAATAATAACAATAGCAATAATAGCACGAAGTTTAAAGTTGCTTTCAACGATTCGTCGTGTTAGAAATCATTCGCTGATTTGGTAATTTGCTGGAGAGCTTTGTACGTAATCCAACAAACGAAGGAGGACACACACCGCAAGAAGCACACGCACGCACGCACACAACTCACTCGCACACACGCTACACACAGCCGTGTACACTAATAAATCTCATGGCACGCCATCTTCCATGTGTTTGTACACTGTCGACTGATTATTTATTACTTCCTCTCCGAACAACCTCTTCCATCGAATTTTCGCCTCCATTTCTCTTCATTTTTTATAATTTGTAACTTAACCACGTCACCAAAACCATACTCCTCCTCATCATCATCATCAATATCCTCATCATCATCATTAATATCATCATCATCATCATCAATATCATCCTCCTCTTCCTACTCCTCCTCCTCCTTCTCATCATCATCAATGTCATCATTAACATCATCACCATCTCCACGATTGCTTCTATTATTACAAGCATCAGTATGCAGGTGGTTGCGATATATTTGTTTCTGCAAAATTTTTTAATTGCAAGAGAAGCTAGAGAGCTGGTAATGTCTTGTGAGTGTTTGGGGTTGAATTGTTTAACTTTACAACTAATACATTACTTTTATTTAAAATCACAACATTCAAACTCTAGGCCGGTTGAGAATTATGATTCAAAACTTTTAGCATCGTTAGTACGACAGTTTTTATTCTAACGCTTCGAACTCTTGCACATGATTCGCATTAGAGAATTAACATTCAAAGACTTAGATTGCAATAGCAATGACGCTAGATAATGTAGAACAAAACAGAATCTCAATCATACAACTTTATCTTCTGCTCTGAAACTTAGTTGAATAAGAAGTTGAGTGGCTTTAAAAGTGAGTCCCACCAGATGTTATTATCTGGTAAACGAAAAATCTAAAGGTATCTTGTGAAACATTAAACAAATCCAATGGTAAACTATGAATGAATGAATCACTGTGAGCTCATAACATGCAGAACAAAGTGGAAAATTATAAATGTCACTAATAAGTTTCAAAAGTGTCGAATATACTACCTTTAAAATGTTTGTGTCTTGTTTGTGCTACAAAGCTTCAAGTTATTTCAGTCGTGCAATTCAGTCATCACAACGTAGAATGAGCTAGTTTAGTCCGTTCAATTGTTTATTCTCCCAGATATATTACGAAAACATTTTCAAATGATTGACTTCTGCAATATTTGAATCAAAATTTGGCATTAAATATAAAGACATTAACAGATCTGATTGTTTTCAAATCAAGCATCAACCTTAAATGTTTATTTTAAAAATCATCAAATCGTTAAATTGACAAATGTGCGATACAAAGGACAGCAGAATAGAATACTTTTCATGTTACTATACTTATAAATTTGTGTTACAAACTTCTACAGAGTCAAGTCGACGAAATTTGTGTTGTACCCTGCTAACAGTTGTTTTTAAGCAGCTACCCTATGACCTGTCATTTGAATGCTACGGTCCGTTGTGGAGCTCTTTGTATTGGAGGTCGGTGGGTCTGGGTTAAGTTATTATGTTGGTGAGTCTGTGTTTGTGTGCGTGTATTTCTGTTTGTGTGTGTGCACGTGTGCATATGTGTGTGTGTGTGTGGTGTGTATAAATGTTTTGCGTTTATAATTTTTTATTATACTAAACAAGTTTTTGTACAATCATTTAGAATAGATTGATTTTTATTGATGAGAATTCATTTTTAAAATAATCCTATTTATTTCCCAGATACTATCAGTCAGTCTGCAAAAACTACAGTGCATTACGTAGTCTAAATTTGGAAAAGAACAACTGCACCGGTATGTAAATAACGAAGAATAATCTACCAGTTTTTTAAACAGAAAGTTGGAAATAACTTAAAAATTGAGAATTCCGGTTACCACGCATAACTGCACGCAACAATAACGACCGCAAACAAGCACACAATTGCAGCAAACCAAACCGTGCGTCGGTGAACAGTTTAAAATTAAATTTAGCATTTGAAAAATAAACTAAATCAGTCAGTTGGTGAAATAAAATTTTTGCTGATGCTAACAAAAATGCATCCACAAATTAAAATCACATCATTTCGTTAAGAAAACCAACTTGAATGATTTAACAAAGCGTGAAAACTCCGCCAGCTTTCTTTTTCATTATTTTTGTTAAATCAAAATTTGACATTCGCAGAAACTGTTGCAATAAGCAGTACAATATTATAAAATTTATAAAATGAGGAATACAAACAACGGAGTAAGATTGTTTAATCATGGAAAATAAACATTTGAAGAAGCAATCCACCAAAGCAGAAACGAACCATTCCTTTCAATCAACATTCACGCTGACCAGATGATGCGAACCATCTTCTGCATTGAGTGATTGCTTCGTTCCTGTGCAGTGCATCTCCTTAAAATGCAAGCAACCTACTCACAATTTCTTCCATGCACTCCCATGTTATAAACTAAACACATACACCACACAAACACACACACACACACACACACACACACAGACCACACACTCTCTCTCACACATACACCACACACACACACACACACACACACACACACGCACACAGACATTACACACAGACTCTCTCTCTCTCTCACATACACCACACAATCTCTTTCACACACACACCACACATGCATAGAGGCTGTTGTATGCTAACATTTTCACACATACATTCCCTGACACGCACACGAAAACGCGTTGATCCATAGAGTTTTACATAAATGCCGATTGGAGCACAAGAAAGATGGAAAGATGACATGATCGATCTGTAGAGGACTTAAGAAAAGACACGTAAAATAAATATTTAGATCTAAGATTCATGATTCTGTGGCGTGATTGATGGGACGGCGTTGTTGATACTATTGTGAGAATGTGATTGGTGATGTTGGTGATAAGTTTTTGATTGATGAGATTGCATGGTTGACGAGTGGATTGACGAGATGACTGACGAGATGACATTTCAGAAATGACTGCAGGAATGCTACTTAACGTGCGCAAGCTGATGCGTTTGCGTGAGTCAGATGGACCATGGATCAGCAAACAGACAGGAAAATATTCCATAAGCATGCAGATATTCAACTAACGACAATGAACTCCACTGATGGCATTGCATTCTTAAAATGAAGATTTTACAATCAAGAAATTTTATTATATCATCTAGGCCTATTTTTTCATGAAATGTTAAACTAACAACACAAAATTTTTAACTCTCCTAAAAATATATTTCCATGCAACATACTGAATCCATATATTTTCCAAATGAACCTAAATGAGAAGTACTTGAAGCAACACATATCAGCATGCAATTGCAAGTGAGAGAGTTAGTAGAACATTAGAGGAGGCAGAATTGTTGCCAGTTGTGCCTCATTCATATTCATTGACTCTTCAGTATGAAAGAATTAACTACTACTGCTGCTACAACTTCTACTACTACTACTACTACTACTACTACTACTACTACTACTACTACTATTACTACTCTTGTTATTACTATATCTACTATTACTATTACCACCACTATTACTAATGTTACAAGTACTTAAATTACTACTACTAAAACTACTATTTTTTGCTACTACAGCCGCGGCCACCACTGTTACAACTGCTACCACTACTACTACTACTACCACTTCTACTACTACTACTACTACTACTACCACTGCTACCACTACTACTACTTTTACTATTTTTATTATTACTACTTCCAACTAGACTACTTTTAATAATAAATGTAATAATAATAAAAGTAATAATAATAATAACAATAATTAAACCGTTCAAATGGATGTGTTTATGTTCATACACACATAAATGTTGGCAAACTTTTACTAACGGCCACAGAATAATTTTTATTTTCCATTAAGAGCGATGCAGTGGCTTCATTAACTTGAACAAGTTCGAGAGGCCAGTCTCAATCGAATTAACAATTGTAACGTCGTAAGATTGAATTTCGTAAGATTGACGGACGGATGGATGGATGAATGAATGGATGGATGGATAGACAGATGGATGAATGGATAGATGATTAGATGGATAGACTGATAGACAAACTAGAAATGTCATAAGATTGACTGATGAATGAATGAATGAATGGATGGATAGACAGATGGATAGACAGATGGATGGATAGATGAATGGATAGATGATTAGATGGATAGACGAATTTGAAATGACTTTCCAAGCAGAGGCAAACTATTTCATGCATCAAAATTGAAGTACTTAGTGGTTATTTATGATACAAAACAATCTAATCATTTATCTTCTAAATATTCCACAATCTAATGTTATCAACCTAGCGTAATGTTATCAACCTTACGATCGAATGCAGCAAAAGGTCGCTCCATTCACCAAGTAAGCTCGCATGCAGCAGAATGTTTATTACACAGGATTCAGTGACTACAATGCTGAAACTGGGACAAACGGGTTTATTTATATTGCTGTGTGTAGTTTAGTTTAGCATGGACGTTTAGATTACAGATACGATAATTCAGCTGGTTCTGTGTTGATCAGGTCAAGAGATGATGAGATGTGGAGTTGGTACGCCGATGAGACCTCGTATTAAGCATTTATGTTGGTGTGTTTCACAATTCAGGGGAATATTTGTGTAGCTTGTTCCATAATTTTGTGGTAAACTAAACTTAAGTAGGTGTGTTTAGTTATTTAGTGGTCTGTTTATAACTTTTTAAAACTTTGAAGTGTCTTCTGATGGTATGAAAATTTAACTGTTGAGTATTGTTTATTTATTTAAAGTGAAGTAATCGTTTCCAATTTCACGAGCCTCAGTCTGATTGACATGCTATTCACGACAATTTTTCTAGAAACTTTTGTTTGAAAAAATGAAATTTTGAAAGATTTCATAGGCGTTGAAAGATGTTTTCAAATTTAATTGAAAATCAGAACATGAAATTTAAATAAAAATCTTAAATAAGGAGGATGACAATGGGTGAAAAATTCCTTTTTTGTTCTCAGGTCAATAAACTTTTCAAATTAAAAGAACGAGCAAAGAACATTTCAACAATAGACAAACAGTTTTTTTCTCTGCAACTTTCAGATCAGCCACAAACCAACCAGCATAACAATTAAAACACTCAAGCGTTGAGTTAGTAAAAAATCTAATTAAATTCAAAATAAAAACCTTACAACTGATTTTTCGTAAAGATTTTAAATAGCTATAGCTATTGTTATAGCAGAATATGTTAACAAACCTTACGCAAACAAAATTAACTTCGAAATAAATTAAAAATCTCAGAAACAACGGATTGTTGTTAAAGACAATTTCTATTCATCATATTAAAACAATACAACTACTATTACTATTACTAATGCTAATACAACTACAGCCATTATTATTATTGTTGTTGTTGATATTATTGTTGTTGTTTTTGTTGTTGTTTGTTTTTTAATTATTCCATTACGTTATTTTATTTCTTGTTTTCCGCCCACGCTAAAGCACGTGACGCTATAGAAAAAAAATTTTTCTTCCGTGACTGCTGTGTTGTCTTTCTTTCCATCCCTTCGCCATTTTCTATTACAAAATTATTAATGTTATAATAATTTTTTAATGGGTTTTGTCTAACTTCTTAATTAAAAATATTGAATTGGATTATGGATAAATGTTCTCCGGAGAATTTTAATGAATATTTAATTATTAATAATTAAATTCGATATTTAAAAAATTATTCAAAAAAATTAATGAAAAATACTGCGTCATCACATCACGAAGATAAATTTTATATTCACAGGTTCAGTTTAAAACACACACGCTCACTCTTTCTCTCTCACTCTCTCTTTCTCTCTCTTACACACACACACACACATACATATACACATGTACATACACACACATGAACGCATGTACATATAATGTAAATGTGTTCATGTGTGTGGGTAGATGTACGTGCGTGAATCGGTGTAGTTTGTGTATGTGTGTGTGTATGTGTGTGTGCGTGTGCGCGCGATCTCAGAGTAGAAATGAGGTCAAAGAAGAATGGTCCGATCGGAAGGGAATGAAAGAAATATGTGCAGTGCATCATACATGGATGAACAGGCGGGGGAGAAGAAAGGATCAAATGAATGAATGAATGAATGAATGAATGGATGGATGAATGAATGAATGAATGAATGTATGAATGAATGGATGGATGGATGAATGAATGAATGAATGAATGTATGAATGAATGAATGAATGAATGAATGAATGAATGAATGAATGAATGAATGAATGAATGAATGAATGAATGGATGGATGGATGGATGGATGGATGAATGAATGAATGAATTAATTAATTAACGAATGAATGAATTAATTTATTAATTAATGAACGAACGAACGACTGAATGAATGAATGAACGAACATTTTAATACATTAACACGCGAATGGAGGAATGGATAATTGAACCCATGAATAAATGTACAAAGGTACGACAACTAATAAATAAGGTAATCAATGAAATGAAATGAAATGACATAAAATCAATAAATAATAAAAAAAGCGTTGTATTACGAATGCATGAACAAAATGATTCGATTGATAATAAGTAACGAACAACAGGCAAACATCACCGTGAGATGAAACGCATGCAAACGTGCAAAGAAAAAGAAACTAACTAACGAGCGATCGAACAAACAAACAAGCAAACAGACCAGACAGACAGGCAAACAACCCTACAAACAAACAAATCTACAAACAGACCATTAAAATTCATTAAATACCAACACACACCAACACACACACACACTCACACACACACAGTTAAACATTTCAACATTATAAAGAAACATACTTTGCTACATAAAAAATTTACCAAGATCAATATCATACACAGACTGAAAGAGACTACATCAGAATTTACCCGTGGAAAAATTATGTAAATATGTGTAATATGTAAACACGTGTAATATGGAAAATTTATGTAAAGTGGAATATATATATGTAATTTTTGTCATTACTGTAAATTAATACAGACATACTAACATCTTTAGAATGCAATTCTAGCCTAGAAATGCGTATGTTTGTCTGGTTATTTAATAACTTTTTATGCATATAAATTTGGACGATTAAGTCATCGTGAGAAAGCAAATTATATTAGCTTATAGAGTCAGAACTATGAGGTGATGGATGGATGGATGGGTGGATGAATGAAAGGTATGAATGGATGAATGAATGAATGAATAGATGGATGGGTGGATGAATGAAAGGATGAATGAATGAATGAAGTAATTAAATATTCAATGGATTGGTCAATGACCTATTAAATGAAGGATCGACAATCAAATTGGACATTTTAGAATTGCTAAAAACCAAACTAAACTAAATGTTTGAAAAATTTAAAAGATTATTCAAAACGTGAGCCTCTAAACATAGAAGGGATGTAGTTATAGACAAACGTAGACGGACAGACTATCAAACAGACAGACAGACAGACAGACAGACATGTAGAGGTCATAGAATTGAATGCACCTCTATGACGATCGATGCGATGTGATTGCATGCCAACTTCTTCATTGAACATCGAACCAACCATCAACTTGATAAATCATCATCATCAAAACGCCAGTTGACCTCTTGACCTCGAGAACTTCCAACTTCATCCAATGCACAGGATCACGTGAGTGTGCATACACAAACGCCCATGTGTACACACACATATGTCGATATAATTGTTTGTGGAGTGTATGTGTGCGTGCATGTATGTATGTTCTCCAAAAAACCAAGCAAGATAATTAAAAAAAGATCGAATTACGGAGAGGTGAATAGAAGTGGAGAACTAATAGATAGCAGTTAGTAGTTAACAACGAGCTGAACATCATAGCATGACGCACCAGCAATGCGTTCATTGTATTGTATATTTCTTAATTTTCTGAAAAAAGCTTAAAAAAGTTAGCCAGGGTGGATGGCTGTGCTGATGAGAAAGTTAATGTTCCCCTGGCGATGATTCCATTTTGATCTTGAGTAAATTTATTGGTTAACGTACAGCTTCTAGCATACAAATACATACAAATTGTACGACTATATTGAACGTGTGAGTGTGTTTCTAGGCGTGTCTGTGTCTCTCTGTCTATATGTGTGTATGTTATATTGTGTGTGAGTTTGTGCGTGTGTGTACGTATGAAATATGTTTGTACGTAATCAAATGACAACAAACACATCCTTCCCTTTTAACTTCAACATATCTGCTGATACATGCCAAAAAAATTACAGTGACGAGGAACGTTTTTAACGCATGATGGATCGAACCTTCAAATTGTTAATGCGAAATTATTCACTGAACGTAGTAAATATTTAATACTGCATCATACGTGTGTTGTTCTAATTTACATGATTAATAAAAAAAATCACTCCATTAAATATTGAAAAAGCGATCAATTTCACTTTTCAAATCACGTACTGGATACTACGAGAAACCTTTTGAAATGAAGTTTCATAAAAATAGTACACAAAATACAAATTTTGATTCGAACGTTCAAAAATGTCTTCCAAAAAAAAACTAAAAAAAATGAAAGAATTTGAAATTAACCAACCTTCAGTGCGTCCGTGAATGAAGTCATCAGTTAACCACCATCATCACCTAAATCTTCACTCCATCATCATCCAAATATCCATCACAGCCACAGTGATAATCACAAATTTATTATATAAGTATAAATTTATTATATCATATTTTTAGATTATAAGCCACAATATATATTTCTTTTTAAACAAACCTCTAACCAGTCAACTTTTTCAACCAGTATTAAAACTTAAAATCGTAAATCGAAGGATATTCATAAAGTATACCGTAAAAATAAAATCGGATGATGATACCAAGCTTGCTTAGTCTGCATTTGATAATCATAAACTCGGATTATTGCAAGTTGCTGGTGACAGTTAATTTTTTTGTTGTGTTGTTAACTGTTAACTTGAAAGACTGGACAAGATTGTATATTTGAAAAGTTATATATATACATATATATATAAATAGTTTGAATGTTATACATTAATAAAACAATCTCACTGAAATAATTTATTGAATAAAAATAATCAACAAATAATTATCATTAAGTAATTTGATTACATTTCAACTTATATCCCGGTTTAAATAATATCAATCGACATAGACACCACCGAAAAAGATATATGGAACGAACGAACGTGTGTATGTGGCAGATGTTTATAAGCCTAGAAAATAAAACATAAAAATGACCATATGTATATATGTATATACACACACACAGAATTCACACAATACTATATATATATATATATACATATATATATATAATTTTATATATATATATATATATATATATATATAAGAATATTTCCTTCCACGTCTTTGCTATCTCTCTCTTTTACTCGCTTTCTCACTTTTCTCTCTCTCTCTCTCTTCCTCTCTTTCTCTATGCTTCTGTTTTTCACCGATTATGTGTATATTCTATTTCTCTTTCTTTTAGGACTTTTTCATTTTTAATATAAATTATCAGAAAGTTTTTTAATGTTTGGATGATGTTTGTCTGCTTGTTTGTTTGCTTGTTTGTCTGCTTGTTTGTCTGCTTGTTTGTCTGCTTGTTTGTGTGCTTGTTTGTTTGTATCAGAGGTTTTGGTTTAATTACGTGATGATCTGTTTATAAAAATGTTTAACGTGTATTTATAAAAATGCTTACCCTCTGTGTTTATAGAAAATATGTAATGTAATGTGTGTTTAGAAAAATGTTAACTGTGTTTGTATAAAAATGTTTAATGTGTTTTTATGATTAAGCGCATCTATTGTTGTTTAAATTAAATTATATTTAAATTAATTTAAATTATATATATTTGATATATTTTGTTGATCAATGTTGATTTTATTTGGATAGGGTGACTTTCTTACAAGCATTTGGTTGCTTTTTTAGTTTACCCCTTTTTTGAGAAAATAAACGAATTGAAATTGAAAAATTGATTGATATATACGTTTAAATGACAGACTCAAATAATTTTTTAGAAATAAAATAATATCCTCAATAGATTGCGCGTGTTTTAAATAACTCCAACACATACTTTTATATAATACATTTAAATGTATAATTTATATTTATGCATTCAAATAATTTATGAGGTGCTTATTTATAACATCTTCGCCATGAATTTTATGGAGGGGAAAATGAAGGTTGAATGCTTGGATGGATGGATGGATGGATGGATGGATGGATGGATGAATGGATGGATGGATGGATGGATGGATGGATGGATGGATGGATGGATGGATGGATGGCTGGATGGATGGATGGATGGATGGATGGATGGATGGATGGATGGATGGATGGATGGATGGATGGATGGATAAACGTTTGTTTATACATTCACTGATATTTAAATCGTAACAAAATATAAAAGAAAGAATAAAAGGTGTTCACCATTTGCTGGCCATTTGGACTGAGGTTTATACAAATATAAAATGAATAACAGTTAAATATTGC
>NW_008705246.1:895620-988792 GCF_000326865.2 Helobdella robusta | reverse complement strand
TGTGTGCGTGTGTGTGTGTGATCGTAAATGTTCGTTAGTGTAAACATTAGATAAACAAACACCATTGTTAACGCACTCGCATTTTTTTCCTTCCAGTTTGAAGCAAGCATCACACACACACACACACACACACACACAATTCCATCTCTTTCCAATAAATGAACTTGAAAACTTCAACCATTTTGGAATTTGGATCATTTAAGTTCGAAGATTCATTCCGCTATTCATTGTTAATTAAGCTTTATTTTTAGCTGAATTTAGTTATTCATTGGTACAAGCATTCAGGTATTTTAAGTTTGTACCAGCTGTGTATCATACGATGCGATTTGACATGATTCAGGAACGTTGTAGAAGTTGGAGGTGGAGGTGGTGGAGGAGACGTGGAGTTAATTGTGACCTGGTTGTTGTAGCATATCCGGTCACGTGGCATGTATCTCAACTGGGCAATCACTCATCACGTGACGATCGTTACGATGGCGCGAACCTGGATATTTTTGCGCGAAACAACACAAACAAACGATTTCATAATGACATCAATGTTTCACGCAATTATTTTTAATATTTTATTACGATTCAATTGTTATATTATCTGTGAGTTCATATTCTTTAAAATTATTTAATCACACTTCATTATAACTAGGCATTTATAATTTGTCTATAGACAAAAGTGGTAGAATATTTCAAATTAATTTCTTAAATCATTATTAACTGAGGCGCTAAATGAAAGTGTTCCCTGACATCTCATCGTACGAGACATTTCATCATTGCAAAATTTCTTCATCATTGAATTCATCATTGCTCAATTCAACGTTATAGCAAATCATCATTTGAGTATTTCAACACCATAATATTTCATCATTGTATAAAATGCATTTAAACCGCACGTAGTGGAAATTCTCGATAAATTGTATAAGTGTATGAAAGCGAATCGTGCTTATTTATTTTTAAAACTATTTACCAATTTTTTTAATTTTATTTATTTATTTTTTTATTTTTGGTGTGTGGATGATTTTATGAAAAAAAATTTAATCTTAAAAATATGAAAATATAATGATAAAGTTTATTTATTTAGATTCAATACCGATACAGTGGACCTTCTGCTGCTGACAGTCGCCAATACAATTTCAATGGGCATTGAGCTTAGCAATTTGCCAATTGAATTTATATTGGTTATCTCAGGACGATTCATAATTTACATGGGCGACTGCTTATTAATTTGCCCAGTGAGAAAATGTACCACGGTGTCCAAAGCATTTAAATTAACTTTATCTTTAAATTAAAAATTAATTGTCTAGATTATATACTCTAGCTAAGAAAGAGGGCACTACTGACACCATAGGTATATCAAATCATAATCTTATAAGAAAATTCTTTGCTAGGTCAGTTTTTCGATGGTCTTAAGATCACATAGAATCTTTTTTTTATTTTTGGTGAGTGGATGATTTTATGAAAAAAAATTTTTCGTTTTTCGTTTAGACTGAAAATTTAATTTTTGATGCTATATGCCATTTGTGTACAAAATCGACCGGAGGTTGTATGCTGGAAAGATTTTAAAAGCCAATGTGCTAGTAATTAAACAAATATCCAACCGAGTTGTTATTAAATTATTTATTTAGTCATTTGACTGATTGTGAATTGATGGGTGAGCAACTCAGTAAATAATATCCACTTTTTTAAAAAAAGCCAAAAATCAATAAATTTATTTTGGTTTTGGTTAAAATTTTTGGAAGAAATAAAACTAAAAACAAAAATAACATTAATAGTAAATAATAATAAGTAAATTAAATGATATAAAGACAATCGTAACGTAGTAAAAAATAAAAAAAAACAAGCATAAACGTTTAAATCGAAACATACGTTAAAAATAAAACAGAACATTTGAAATGGTAAATGGAATAAATAAATTAACAAATGAAAAGCTGTCGTCGTGTCATGATCAGAACTAGTATGATCATCATCATCACCGTCAACATCATCTATGGTGAGATATTGATGGTGGCCCTTGCTGAGTCCAATGGAATTGTTGTTGAAATGAGGTCAGGTTGATTGTTGGCCATCCAATAATATTTTGTGAAACTAGGTCGATGAACTCCAATGGGGTTATTCCCTCCATTAATGATGTCTTTGTTGGTGATGTAGTTTTTAACGTTAATGTAATTGTTGTTATTGACGTGATTGTTATTGATGCAATTGTTGTTGTTGATGTTTCGAGGAATGCAATTAATGTTGTAAATTCTGTTGATCACTGACTGACCACACTCAACGTCACGATCGTTATGAACGCTGCTTCTTCTACTGCCGATATTAACTACATTGCTGTTTAAACTGGACACGAATCTGCTCAATACGTTGACCATCATTGTTCTGTTGTTGAAGTTTGAAGGGGATGTTGTTGTGTTTGTGAGGTTGCTGGCCAGGTTGTTGGGGATGATGTGGTTCTGTGAAATGTCGTAGTAAGCAGGAATGTACTGCTCTGGAGAATTTGTGAAGTATCCATGATTTCTAGGGATGGGATGTTTTGCAGGAATGTGATGATGGATTGGAACTGCTGAAGCTTGCTGAACCGTAACTACTCGATATTCGTTATTGTTATACTTTTTGAATATGTTATGTATCCTCGGCTCCAGGCTGGCGACGGTGTCGATTGCTGGCAGTGGGAAAACATTTCTACCGTTAGTTGGTCTGTGCAGAGTTGTCGTTTTGTTGCAGTTGTGGTTGTTGTTGTTGTGGTTGAACACATGTTCATCTGGCGTTGATAGAAACCTGCGTAATATATAATCACTACCACCGCTTCTATGAAACACCGGACCTCCATCCATCTTACATTTGTTGATGATGTACGTTGCCAAGACAACCAGGCCGGCCAATGAAACAATTCCGGAAGCAAGGATCAGTCCCACTTTGTTCAGTCTCCATTGGGAGTCTATGTTGCTGAAGAGGGAGTGTGTTGATGAAGATGTTGATGATGATGTTGATGATGAAAAATTGATTAAAGATGATGACGATGATGTTGGCGTTTTTGATGTTGTACTCATTGTTGATGTTATCGGCGATTCGTTAGTTGTGCTACTGAAAACATTTGTTGCTTTTATTTCTTCTTCTTTGTTTTCACGTAGAACCACCACTCTAAAATGGGCCACTGACGATCCGAAACCGTTAATAGCCGTACATCGGTATGTACCAGCGTCTTCAACCTTTGCTTTCTTAATACGCAACCTTCCATTTCTAACAAGAGATGGTACAACTTTTTGATAACTTATGTCCAAATGTGATAAGTTGTTGTAGTCAGTCGGTGTTTTATTATGATCTGATGTTATTTGTTTCTCCCAAATGATGAAAATGTTGTGCTGAGTTGCAGAGATGGGACATTCGAGTTTGATCTGTTTTCCAGTTTCAGTAAAGTGCAGTTGTTGGTAGTGTGGCTTCATGGAAGGAGGTTCCCTCATTGGAATGTTTTGATTCATTTTTCTCGCCTCAACACTGACCGTCCACAAGATGAGGATGCTGATGAGAGGGGCCATCTGGGAAGTCAGCATCATTTTCGTCGTTTTTGGTGTCAACTATTACAAATGCTCTCAAGTTTTGTCACTTGTTATTGAACGCTCAAGATAGAATGTGAATTATTTTTCTTGCTGACTAAGTTTTTCAATCTGTGCTGGTACTTATACCCGACGATAAATATAATGATTAATACTTTTAAAACTTTAGAGTCTGAAAATTGTTTTCAAATAATATGGAAGTCCTCCACCGCGTCTTATATACTGCCTCCAAGTCTCTCCTCTGTTGCATGCCTCTAAAACATAACAACACCTAGCATCAGCATCATTTTCACTATCGTGAGTTATCATCTTCATCATCGATAACATCATCAGTATCTTCATCTTCCTTTCTTCACACCTTCAAAACCAGCTGGTGATTCATCACCTGATCAGGACTGCCAATATTATTACTACCAATGTTCCAATTGCTTCAATAATGATAATTATAACTTTCAACGAACAAAGGTGAAACTAATTAAAACATATTCGGCGTGCCACTTAATTAGCGCTGTCATCACCTTCATCAATTAACACTTTGTTGATGGGAAAATACCAACATATTTATCCTTATAATCGATAGTCATTAAGAAGTTCTTCGGCAACATATGTTGAAGCTTTATGAACAGTTGTTTGTTTTTTCTTTCCAGTGCTTTTGCCGATGTTGCAAACATAAATGTAGAAACAATTTCTATTTGTGTTATTAGAAAAGTTTTACTATTTAGTGAAATAGTTATTAATTCTGGTAGTTGTGACAGCGCAGTAGCAGCAGCAGAAATTGCAACGCTTATTTTTATCTCAATGGTTTTAAATATACACATCCCGTATTATTATTATTCATATGAAAATAAGCATTAGTTCGTTTAAAGTTCGAATTTTTGGTTTGTCAAGAACGAAACGTCATGAGTTGTTTTTAAAAAAGTTAAATAAAAATACTTTTTTCTTGAAGGCAAACTTTTTTAGTTGTGGTCATCTCGCGTGCGCTTGTTGAATGTCAAATCAACAATTAAGCAAGGACAAAGACAAGGACAAGGACAAGGACGAGGATGAGGAGACGGAACAAGAAGGAAAGAGTGCCAACTGTAAATTAACAAAATAATTTTAACACATTTTTATCAAAAATGCTGAACGATGATTTCCGATTTTAATTTCCATTTTAATTTATGACGCGGATAAATTTTGAAGGCCTATCATGCAACACGACACGAATCGTTCAGTCGAGAGACCCAGATAACAGGGAGTTGTTCCTGAAGATGGCGCTCATCGAGCTCATCGTTCACACGCTCTTCCTCGTCATCATTATATTGAGTTCGTTTTCTCATCACACATCTTTCAATTTAATTTTCAAGATCTCATCAACTTTTATTTATTTAATTTATTTTTTATTATTTTTATAACTTTGTACCATGTTGAATAGCATTTTTTAATTGTTGAAAGTTTGCAAATATAGGAATGAAGAATAAAAGAAATCTTAACTCAACAAAAAATAACACCAAAATCATATTGAAAAATATGCGGAAAATTCAATACGTGTTAAAGATGACATAAGTTGATATAAAAAACTGAACCATAGTCGCCGACAGTCCAGGCTTCAAGCAGGTGTACGACATAACCAACTCCGTGAACAGCCTGTTTGTGCAGAGTCCCGTCAGGAAAGAGAAGCCTTACGTCACATTCAACAACATTTCGAGAAGGGAGGAGGTCTGGGATGTAGGTGCTCTTCATTCGTTCTTCCACCTTTCCTTATTCATACATTTAATGCGAAGAGAAATAATGGAAATGAATGGTGAATGGTGGCAATATTACAAGTTTTTGTTAGTAAAAAAAGGTCGAATATTAAATATTATTAAACTTTTGATGAGGCAAAAATATTTAAATGGAATTATATTTAATTTTGTAATAAAATAAATATATCTAGAAAATATGTATATTTTTTATATACATTCAAAAATAACAAATAAATTAATATATAAAAATAAATAAATAAAAATGAATAAATAAATATAGATAAATAAATATGTATATGTAAGACATTTAAGTTTCTCTCCACCATACCTACATACATCCAAGTACTTAGAAAACGGCCTGATAAGTGGTCTCTTTTGGGAGATCGACGAAGGTAAAGGAACAGATTCAGTAGACATCGAGATCAGCAACATTCTCTACAAGAACACCCTAGTTGACTCCGCCCAGATCAGGCAAATCAGGGTTGTGAACACCACCTGTACTGTCCTCATGAAACCTGTCCTTTGCTACTTCCCTTACGGGGTTGGCGGGGTTTACAAAGAAAAACTGAAGGGAACTTACGGAACGTTAGCATTTGCGATTTCATTACCGTTCGCTTTGTTGGTACAGTGTATCTTCATTATTCTAATTTATATAAAAATAATATGATAGACTTAATAATAATAACTAAATAACCTCTCAAAGATTTTAAAGCATTTTTAACCATATTTTATAGGTTTAATTCATAGAATTTATATTTTAATTTAGCTTAACAAGGAAATTATCCTGTTACTCAATCTAGCCAACTGTACTAAGTAAATAAATTAAAATTAAATGCAGAGAATTTTCAAACTTCAACAAACTTGGCTTCGGGAAGTACTACGGCAAGGTGTCGGTGTACGGTAATGAAGGTTACACCTACCAACTGCCCCAATCTAAAAGTAAAGTGTTATCCAATCTTGGAACCATGAAATCTAATCAGTGGCTGGACAGGTCCACGCGAGTTTTGCTTATCGAGTTCATTCTGCATAACAAAAATTTGCACAGCTACTGCTTCGTCAAGTAGGGCCGGGTACTTCCGTATTGTTGTTAAATTAGATTTAACAAATTATTGTTTACTTTGAAAGAAAAAAAAATAAAATTTTTAAACATTAAAAAATGTTTTCTGCAGTTCATGTTTTTACGAAATAAAATTGTAAAAATTTATTACTGCAGTTTAGCCGTGGAGTTCCCAGTGACTGGTGGCGTGATGACCTCATACAACTTGCGCGTCGTTCGCATTGCCAGGTTCAATTTCAGCGAAATCTTGATTCTTCTTTTGGAAATTTGCTTCTACCTCTTTATCTTCTACTATCTATTCGTCATTTTTCTAGAAGTTGGTTCCATTTATTTTAGTCACTTAAAGCACTGAAAATTGCGTTTGACTGATATTTAATCAGAGCGAAAGCTGTTCTGTAAATTGAGCGAGACGAATAAATAGACGATCGTTTAAAATATTTCAAATTTCATTATCGAAACTATAAAGATTTGTACTATCTCATAAAATTGCACACTTTTATAATATAATTTTTGTTACGCTATATTTAATTTATTTTTAATAGATGGTTTGTGTTGTTTGTACAAATATAATTGCACATGTAACATAATGTTTTTCAACGTTTAAAAAAAATACAAAAAAGCATACAACACCAGAAAATCACAGGCAAAACACAGAGGCAAACAAACAAAAATACAGATACATGCAAACACACAGAAAGTGACAAACATCAAAACACTGCCAGATAGTAATCACAAGCAAAACAAAGAGACAAACAAACAAAAATACAGATACACGCAAACACACAGAAAGTGACAAACATCAAAACTCTGCCAGATAGTAGCGTTCGGGTTTTCATACTTCCTCTCAATTGCCTCCTTCATCGACATGTTCATCGTGTTTGTCAGCCTCTCGTGCCTCTGCGTGCAGGTCTACGGGATTGTGGCCACGAAAGGCAAGGAGGAGACAGCCCTGCAAACCGACTCCATCATCTGGCTTGGAGAACTGTACAGTTTCTACGATAGTGCATTATCTATTGTATTCGGATTGTCATTTCTCAAGGTTATCAAGTTCATTATCGAGATTAAGTGTCGACGATTTTTTAATTGTTTTTACTGTTTTGAATGATAGTGGAAATGATGAAGGTCGAAATTAAAACGATGATTGCGATGAGTTTGTTTTGAATGTTGTTATATTATAAAATGCGCAATCCAGCTCTTCAAGTATTTGAATTTCAACGCGGCCTTGTGGAGTTTGTCGAAAACTGTTTACCTGTGCAGTAAAGAATTGGCCTCAATGGTCATTCTCACAGGTTCGAAACTGTAATAACCCATGACTCTTCATACAAATGATGATTGTTGAATACTATAAAAAAGCAACCAGATTCGGATTATTTTAAAACATTTATTTCAAACCTGACAGGAGTTGTTTACTTCGCTTTTTCAGCAGCAGGAACAGTTCTTTTTGGATACGACTATGAAGAGTTCTCGACTATTTCTTTCTCCGGGTGACTTATTATTTCAATAGTTATATTGCTCAATGTCACATCAACATCGACTATAACAATGTTTTGAGTTTTATTCATCTATTTATTTATTTATTTATTCACAAAACCAGAGGGCTAAAAAAAACCACTTATCCGGTAAGAAAAATGAAAAAAAATGTTCGAAA
This sequence comes from Helobdella robusta, assembly GCF_000326865.2. Classification (NCBI taxonomy): domain Eukaryota; kingdom Metazoa; phylum Annelida; class Clitellata; order Rhynchobdellida; family Glossiphoniidae; genus Helobdella; species Helobdella robusta. The sequence continues at coordinate 980,824 of NW_008705246.1, read as the reverse complement.
AATGAATCGTACGTCTATGAATTAAGTAAAAACATAAGATAATAACTAGATTAAAATATCTAGATTAAAATTTAGCCCGTATGTTTCATTCTATTTTATGTTGATAGTAATTTTCACACCCATAAACATAATTCAAGTTTTTTTTTCTAGTTATTTATATTTAAATAAAAATTAATATTTTATAATATTTTGTGTAACGCATGAGCCAACACACACACATAAAACACATAGCGCTTCCATGATCCGTGTGATCCTTGGAGACATGGATTTCCAGTTACTGAAAGCAGGAACAAAAGAAGTTTCCGGAATGTTATTCATCCTCAGTTTTGAATCGATCATATTCTTCGTCTTCCTCGCCGAATTCCTCGCCATCATCATGTTCGCCTACTCACAAGTCACCTTGCTTCACCAGAAGCAGAAGTTTGAGATGCAGATGCTTGAGTACACGTACAGGGTAGGTAGGGTCTCTTTTCAGATATTTCTACTTTTTATTTGTAGTATCGTTATGTTTTAGCGTCGTATTTTGGCGGTATTGTGATTCTATATTGTATTGTTGATTCTATAGTATCGTTATTTTTTGTAGTATCGTTATTATTTTCAGTATTGGAACCTCACGTTGAAATAATATTTTTGCATCGTCATTTAAAGTTAGCCCTTAATAGTTTTGTTCGTCATCGTTTGGTTCATAATTTTCTAATTTATATTTCTAGCTTGATTTAATGAATTTTCAAACCATTCGGAAATTGTTATTTTCAACGTATGTTGATCTTTGTTGGTTAGATTTAAATTTGTTTCCCAATTTACTAAGATATCGAATTCTAGATTTTCAAATATTATTTACTTAATAAAGAAATTAGCCCAGCTGTTCCACAAAAAGTACAACGAACCACCTCTCATCTCCGTCAAGGAATGGAACAAAACGATGATCGAGTGAGTGCTTGCTCCCCGTTCCATCATGTTGTTTTCCACATGGTTTAAATTTCCAACAATAATTTAATGCTTTTCAATGAAAAACATTGCTGATGCTTCATAGAAATGAAAATCCTCTTCAACGTAAACAACACGGTGAAATAAATTCTCCGTCAATAATTTGTCAATTTAATTAAATTATTTAAAAAATAATTTTGTTACGTTGACATTAAGCTTGGGTCATCCAGCCAACGCAGCGACCACCATATTGAACAGATACAGCGCGCAAGGCATCACCAAAGATAGCTACCTGACCTACCCCCAGCAAGATGAACTGACCTACGAGTTAGAGTTCTACATGAAGGCTGGTTATGTTCAACCTTGAATTTTTTGCTTGAGGTCTTTACCCTAAAATATAGTTGTTAAGGTTTTTGAATGATTTTTTTGTAAAAATTTATTACCAGTCGGCATACATGACAGAGAAATTGAAGATGCTGTTGATGGGCTATCATAGGTTGAACAATTTATTCCAATCCAAGGTTGACCCCTACACCAGGGCTCAGTCAAAGATCAAGGGCGGAAACATTCTTGGCCGTATGCTGATTGACATCAAGAAGGTGAATTGGTGGATGAACGTATGAATGAATGAACAAACGAACGAACATACAAATAAATGAATGAATAAATGAATGAATAAAGTCTAAAAGTATTATTATTTCTCTTCAGTTTAAATATTCATGCCTAAACTAATTTTTAAATATATTTTTTCAATAATCAATAATCAGGCTTTGAGAAAGAATCGATCAAAACGAGATAAAGTCAAACAGTCGATACAGACAGAGTAAGAGCCTTGAACCTACTTTTTCATTAAAATACTTTTTTATTTGCACGGATGAATGCATTTTCATTACCAACTTGATTTAGGCTGGCAATAACAAGAAATCTGCTCAAACCTGAAAAAGCAACTTTCCACTGAAGTCATCTGTACAAAATATATAACAATATGTCATTAATTAATTTTAGAAATCGAACGGTTTGTTTTGGTTACCATTTATTAAGTTTATTGATTATGTTTAGTTGAATTATTAGTCATTTTATATGAACCTTTAATTTAAGACATTGAATGAAATTAAAATTCACAAGTATATTGGAGGGGGGAACAATTGAGTCACACACACGCGTAACAGCAATCTACACTACAGTAAATGTTATTAATTGATTTATCTGTTGACTGTTTTTGAAACACCATTCTTCCCATTTAATTTTCTCTAGTTTGTTAAACATTAAACTTGCTTTTGACGAAAAATTCAAACACTGTTCAAACAAATACTATTATTCCGTTCGTTGAGTTCAACTTGAGACTTTTGAGCTTGTTATCATTGTTGTATCTTGGTGAACACTGCAGTTGAAAAAGAAAGTTGAAATTTATACAGCACTCTGAAGCAATGCACAGCTGGTATTAACGTTCCACGAAAGCGCTGCGTCTTCATTACACACAAGATTTTAAAAATATACTCTAACTCAAATATTCAATTTAAATTTTGTTTTATTTGTCTTTGGAGGTTAAAATTGTTTACCAAGTTAACAAATGCTATTACCGAAAAATTTTAAGTTTAAGAAAAAAATATTAGATACACGCTTGCTTTCTATCTTTATAAGCATAACCCTCTGTTTTATAGTTAAGTTTTGACGATTCTATATTTAAGGCAAATTAGAAAAAGCATAAAGAAAGAATAACCGCTAGTTACCACAGCTAAAAATGCCACCGCTGTAGCTGCTACAGCATTGTTTTGAAGCTACCAATTATAATAATTTATTTTATTAACATTTTCGAAAACCGTATTATTGAGACAATAAACTGAAAATAAATGATTGTAACATTAAAAATAGATTCAAAAACAAGCAGAATAGACGTAGGACTATCTTGAAACACAAAACTGCCAAATTTTTCTTTATTAACAACTAACCACATTAAAACTAATGTTCAAGTGATTGAACACTACAAAGTAAAACTAATGAAAAAGATGACAGCGCTAATTAAGTGACACGCCGAATATGTTTTAATTAGTTTCACCTTTGTTCGTTGAAAGTTATAATTATCATTATTGAAGCAATTGGAACATTGGTAGTAATAATATTGGCAGTCCTGATCAGGTGATGAATCACCAGCTGGTTTTGAAGGTGTGAAGAAAGGAAGATGAAGATACTGATGATGTTATCGATGATGAAGATGATAACTCACGATAGTGAAAATGATGCTGATGCTAGGTGTTGTTATGTTTTAGAGGCATGCAACAGAGGAGAGACTTGGAGGCAGTATATAAGACGCGGTGGAGGACTTCCATATTATTTGAAAACAATTTTCAGACTCTAAAGTTTTAAAAGTATTAATCATTATATTTATCGTCGGGTATAAGTACCAGCACAGATTGAAAAACTTAGTCAGCAAGAAAAATAATTCACATTCTATCTTGAGCGTTCAATAACAAGTGACAAAACTTGAGAGCATTTGTAATAGTTGACACCAAAAACGACGAAAATGATGCTGACTTCCCAGATGGCCCCTCTCATCAGCATCCTCATCTTGTGGACGGTCAGTGTTGAGGCGAGAAAAATGAATCAAAACATTCCAATGAGGGAACCTCCTTCCATGAAGCCACACTACCAACAACTGCACTTTACTGAAACTGGAAAACAGATCAAACTCGAATGTCCCATCTCTGCAACTCAGCACAACATTTTCATCATTTGGGAGAAACAAATAACATCAGATCATAATAAAACACCGACTGACTACAACAACTTATCACATTTGGACATAAGTTATCAAAAAGTTGTACCATCTCTTGTTAGAAATGGAAGGTTGCGTATTAAGAAGGCAAAGGTTGAAGACGCTGGTACATACCGATGTACGGCTATTAACGGTTTCGGATCGTCAGTGGCCCATTTTAGAGTGGTGGTTGCACATAAAAACGAAGAAGAAGAAATAAATACAACAAATGTTTCCACTGACACAACTGTCTCAGAAGTTGCTCAGAGTTTTAACAAACCGCCGATAATACCAACAACTGGTGCAGCATCAACAACGCAAACATCATCATCTTCAATCAATTTTTTATCATTATCATCATCTTCAATCAATTTTTTATCATTATCATCATCATCATCAACTCATTCCCTTTTCAGCAACATAGACTCCCAATGGAGACTGAACAAAGTGGGACTGATCCTTGCTTCCGGAATTGTTTCATTGGCCGGCCTGGTTGTCTTGGCAACGTACATCATCAACAAATGTAAGATGGATGGAGGTCCGGTGTTTCATAGAAGCGGTGGTAGTGATTATATATTACGCAGGTTTCTATCAACGCCAGATGAACATGTGTTCAACCACAACAACAACAACAACAACAACCACAACTGCAACAAAACGACAACTCTGCACAGACCAACTAACGGTAGAAATGTTTTCCCACTGCCAGCAATCGACACCGTTGCCAGCCTGGAGCCGAAGATGCATAACATATTCAAAAGTTACAACAATAACGGATATCGAGTAGTTACGGTTCAGCAAGCTTCAGCAGTTCCAATCCATCATCACATTCCTGCAAAACATCCCATCCTTAGAAATCATGGATACTTCACAAATTCTCCAGAGCAGTACATTCCTGCTTACTACGACATTTCACAGAACCACATCATCCCCAACAACCTGGCCAGCAACCTCATAAACACAACAACATCCCCTTCAAACTTCAACAACAGAACAATGATGGTCAACGTATTGAGCAGATTCGTGTCCAGTTTAAACAGCAATGTAGTTAATATCGGCAGTAGAAGAAGCAGCGTTCATAACGATCGTGACGTTGAGTGTGGTCAGTCAGCGGTCAACAGAATTTACAACATTAATCGCATTTCTCGAAACATCAACAACAACAACCACGTTAACAACAATTGCATCAATAACAATCACATCAACAGCAACAACAACTATAACAACAAACGCGTGATCCAGGTCAACAATAACAATTATACCAAAGGCAACTCTTTTAACAAACGTATCAACGATAACATCATCTGTGATAGAAATAACACCATTGGAGTTCATCGTCCTAGCTTTGCAAAATTTCACTGGATGGTCAATAACAAAAATGATCTCATTTCAACAACTTCCTTGAACTCAGCTAGAGCAACCATAAGCATCTCGCCTTAGATAGTCATGATGGTGATTGATTTAATAGTTCTGGTGTTGATATGAAGACATTATTTTATTTTATCAATTTGAATTACCGTATTATTATTATTTTATTTTATTAATTTATTTTTATTATCATGATAAATTTGCATTACTACCTTTTTTCCTGCCTTCTTTTTATTTTGCAATTAAAATTGCTTTTGAAAAAGTTTATATACAATTAGATCACTACGTATCATCAACAATAATATTCATTCATTACGTAACGTGATTTTTACACCATTCCAGTCGTTGAGGAGTTGGAGGATGAAAGTGTGTTTTACCAAGTTTTCTATTATTTTATTCTATCTAAATTTATACATGTTTACGAAGATTCTTTTTAGTATATTTTAAAAATTAATCAACGAAAAATTGGCAACTATTTGTGACGATATATAGGGTCACTAGGGTCATGCGGTCATTCTTTAAATCATTAGTAACTTCATAAGCGTTGTTGTTTAACGTTCGCCGCCCAGTTAACTAACCGTTCTGCTAGTTTTGCCTTGTATGTTTCTTAATTTTTGAGTTTCGTTATGAATAAACTTTCATTATTTGATATTAATGTTGTTATTTTAAACAGTCAATCTCAATCAATGTCAGACTAGACTTAACAGTCTTTAAGTTTAATTAATATATAAATTAATTAATTTTAATTAAATAAAACTTAAAAGAGAAGAGAGGTTACTGATTTTAGTTTGTGGTGTTGTGTCCAGTCGTCAACCAGTCAAATTTTGGTTAAATTTAATTTTAAGCTTTGTATTATTTTTTTCTATTTATTTTTATAATATTAATTATTTAATTTTAAATTAAATAAAAATTTAACTCAATTTAAAATTTAATTAAAACAATTATCAGGGAAGTTCAAGCCAATTCTATGCTTTTTATTTTATTTGTTTGTACTAGCAGTAACAAACTTACTTTATTAAAATTTTTAAAAAATTAACATTATTTTATTAATAACTAATTTTAATATTAACAACATTAATTCTTTTACTCAATAGTCTCAATTACTGCAAGAAATAATAAATAATATAATAATAGCTCAATTATTTTTATGCTTTTTGTCGGCTTTTGTTTTTCTTATTAATAATTTTTTTTAGTTTATTCTTTATTTGTTGTTAATAAAATAAATACCTTTGAAATACAGAAAAACACTTCTTCATTTTGTAGTTATCTAGTTTTGTTTTTCATTGTTCAAAAACTAATACTAAAATATTTAAAAGTATATTGCTTTTCATCAGGTGTGGTATTCTTATTTCTGTTGAATTAATTTTGTACGTGAAAAAAAATAACTTTAAAAACTGACAAAATTGTTTTCATGAAGAAATTTCATACTGGCCAGCCTCTACAACACCACTAGGCTACACAGTTACACATTATTAATGATAAACTTTTGTTAAAGACCCAAAATTTAATAACGTTTTTATAATTCTACAGATCCACGGATTTTTATGTTTGCCCACACCTCCATTGTTTTCCATCTGGTCCTGTTGTAATGAAAATTGAACAAGATGTTCTCAATGGGAATTTCAGTCTCATGTGCGAATACATTAACAAGAGTGTTAAGATAGTAACAACTTCAAAAACAATTATAGAGGGAAGAGTATTCACAATTGATCCTGTTTCTTGTAGCTTTATTTTATATTCTATTCAAAATGATTCTTCAAAATTGATCATGATCGTTTTAGGCTTCAACATTTCTTCAATAGAAATAATCGATGATAACAAGATTTGTGATAGCGACGTTTCTGTTGAAGAAATAAACCACTTCTTCAGTAAAGGTGAGGCTGATGTTTGCTCACAGAATCAAGTATCAGTCCGCAAAATGAATCTTATTAAATGGTTCAACAGTCATTTTATACCGGTTGAGATATCTACTGTTGATGAAAACATACTTATTGTGGGCAATCAAGTTCAAATTGCTCCACCTTACACAAAGAATGATTGTTTGCATACAAATTCTATAATTTTTGGAAGGATAAGTAAACTTGTTGAAGATATGCCTGACAATCTTTAAACTTCTAAATCTTCTAAAATTTCATTACAATTACCACTTACTAATCTTCACCTGAATAATGCAAATTTTTTAAACAGTTTTTTATTCGTTTTTTTTTCACAGTTTGCCAATAAATACGTTTTATAATTCATAGACAGTTGGACCAAAATATAACAAATTTGATGGTTCCTATAAATAAATTTGTTATACAAATTTGCTCAGGGTAAATAAAATATAATAAATAACATAACGTAATATGTGTGTTACTTGTATTATATGTATATTGCAAAAAGCGTAATGCGTAAATTCATTTACTATTTTCCGGTAAATATACAGTGTTAAACTACAGTATTATGTGTCTCTGTATTTTCTTATTATTTACTTCACCAAAACCAAGAGCAGTTGTGGTAATGCCGTGAATTCTTTAAATTGATGCAGGGAACATAGAGTTATTGAGATAATAGAGTCAATCGTTGAATTACATATAGGGAGTGAAATGAAGCGTTTGATCTTAACGTTGTCTCTGAAACAATTACACCAATTCACTGTATTTTGACAATGTAAAACGTCACTCACTAGAGTACCTCAGTATCAACTGGTTCTTGTGCTTCCCGTTAGAGGGTACAGTTTGAGAGGGATGCAATAGGAATAGGGCAATTCCAGTCTAAAATTCAATGCTTTCAAATTTGGTAGCACAATCAGAATGGGTAATTCATTAATAATGTTTTAGGTTTTTAAAAGTCCTGTTTTTTCTTCCAGATACAAACACATAAATACGAAAAAGGCAACACTGCTGTTTCACTGGATTGCTAACACTGGGCATGGTTTTATAAACTGGCAAAAAAAAAATTGGAAGCAATATAATGACGCGAAAGCATCAGACCAACGTTAAGCCCGAGTACTGTAGTTCAATTCCTATAAATTGACTATTTTCAAAATTTATTGTAAAGTTTCAGAACATCTAGTAAAAATTTTGTTAAAATTTTATAAAATTATAAAAAAGTTATATTCCTAAAAAGCTTTATATTCTATTAAATCGAGCCAAACAAAAATTTTGAAAAAAAAAACATAACCTATAAATAAATTCTACACTTTACTTTAGGCAAAGACTGTTTGCTTTCTTTTTCCTTTGTCAACAACTGCCTTTTTTATCGTTGCAAATTGCAAGATGGTTGGTACCTTCTTAATCCTTTTTCATCTTATATTAAAAATTAAATAAAAAAATAATTTTATTTAATTATTTAAAGGCTGATACCGAGGCTCAAGATGCTCTTGAAAAGAAAAAAAAGCGAACTTTCCGTAAATACACGTATCGAGGTGTTGATCTGGATCAGTTGCTGGACATGAATAAGTACGAATTTGTTCAATTGACGTTCATTTGCTGATTTAAATTTTGTACGCATTTTGTACAATGTTTTGCCAAATTGTGCGAACTTGAATTTTGTCAAAAAATGGGTACTTCTGTTACATTTTTCAAAAAAAGTAAGTAAGATACGGTTTCAGATTCAGATATTTCTAAATTCTACCTTAATTAATTAATGCCTATAATTAATTCATAAGCTATCTACAAACCCTATTTACCCCAGAAGAGGCAAATTCAAAAGTTTTTTCTGTAAAATTGAACAAAATAAAAAAATACACTACAGGAGCTGCATCTATCAGCTATCTGCTATCAACCTTAGCTTTAGTTTAGTCATTTAGTGTTTAGTTGCAGTATCCTGTCAATGTGTATGAAATGGCTTAGGTGGTGCAACCCTTGAAACAAGTCCCATCTTTTTTAGATATATTGATATTCTGATGGTACTTGTCCCAAAGTTTAAACCACTGTGTCTCAATTCTTGTTGAAGCTTTTTTGAGCAATACTGTAGAAGTGATAATGCATGACAAGCAAGACATTTAAAATGATTAAAACGAAAAACATGATATAATACTTAATGAATTCAATTAAACAAAACACTTGTACTGGTTTTAAAAATTATAACTATTTTGGCATATTCATTAGTTTTAAGAATACAATTTTCTAAGTTGCTAAATATATGCGCTATAGCAATCCGATGCAAACAGCTTCAGTTTTTTGTTGCTAATTATTGCTTTCTTATTATTTATTTATAGTGATATTCAGTAAATGGTAAATGTTAAAGTTTCTTAATCTCATCAGTGCCCAGTTGATGCAGCTGTTCTCTTGTAGAATCAGGAGAAGGTTCCAGAGAGGAATCAAAAGAAAGCAGATGGCTCTACTGAAGCGCCTGCGTAAAGCCAAGAAGGAAGCTCCAGCTCTTGAAAAACCAGAAGTTGGTTACTAACTTTGGCTGTTAAATTGATAATATATATGTTACAAATATATGTTCCTCACAGTTTTCAATAAAAAATGTTTGAAGATCAATCAACATGAAAGTGTTTAAATGATTTAAACATTGAGCTTTCGGTATAGATGAGATTGAATTTTTAGTAATGTGTTTGTAAGTGTTGATACGTTAATAAAGATGAACGTCGCTTTATTTTTTACTGATTAACTACAAACTTTTTTAGTGCATCAAAACTCATTTGCGAAACATGGTCATTACCCCTGAGATGATTGGGAGCATTGTAGGCATCTACAATGGAAAAACATTCAATCAAGTTGAAATTAAGGTAACGTTTCAGAATTTGTTTAGCGATTATTACACTTTGACATTTCAAATTTAAAAAATAATGCAAAGTTTTATATTTGTTATATTGCAGCCTGAAATGATTGGTCATTATCTTGGCGAGTTCAGCATTACGTACAAGCCTGTGAAACATGGTCGTCCAGGAATTGGAGCCACACACTCATCTAGATTTATTCCATTGAAATAAACACTTCATTGATATACATTTCTTTGATGTATATTGACGATGAATAAAGCTCCTCCGAACCGTTTGTTGTGATTGTAATGTATCACTTTAAAATGTTTTTAAACCGGTTGTGCGATTCCTTAGAATTATTGATTTTATTCTTGAAGGAGCTCTGACGAGTTGGGAAAATGTGTTAGGAGTCGGTGTAATTGTGTGAAGCAATGGATATGTATTATATCCATGGTGTGAAGTCTTAACGTTATAACGTGCAGACTCGTTACGCCCGATTTAACACCGGCGAGTAGTAGACGTATAGTAAATTGATGATTTAATTTAATATCTAAATTGTGGGTTCAGTTTTCAGTTCATTCAGTTTTGTTTTGACATTTGGGTCTTGAACCAGTAAAAATTGGCTATTAGGTCACTTTAATTTACCTAAAAATAAAGCCTAGACAGTATTATATATATATATATAGGGTTTAATAGGTCGGTGGGTTTAATCCATGATTACAAACATGAATATCCAAAAAATGTAAACAATTATAGTTTGTGAGCCGATTCAAATTGGTATAAATTGCACGATTAATCATTTGTCAGATTTCATTTAACTGTTTAAAGATTGTAGACTCACGTTTTCCCTACGTAATACGAGTTTATCTATGTGTAACAATGACCGTTGAAATGAAGGTGGGTTGTTGAATATTTTATTTAATCGATATTTACACGGCAAAAGTGATAGATTTTGTACGGTCTTTTCACTCATTGAGTTTTCTTTTTAGGATCCTGCTTGAATGTTTTTTGTAAAGCACCCATTCCAGCCTCTTTGAATTTGATTGCCTCCAATCTTTGACGCTCCTCAAGGTTAACAACTGTCTTACTTCGGTTCCATGCTGTTACAAAATGTAGTTTTAAAATGAAACGAGGCTTCAAATACGAATGATAAAGATGAAGAGTCTAATGTTTGACAAACAGTTGTGTCAGTAATAGTATTAGGCATTGGATGATTTAAAATTAATTTTGCACCAACAAACTCGCGAGAACCGATCTTAAAATTAGGATGCCCATTTAATACGTGATTGAAAAAATGAGAATAAAAATGAAATATTACAAAAATAAAATAAAAATGCATTTTTAGGAATTATATATATATAATGTTTTTAGATAAAGAGAAAGAACGATTCTTGGAGTGATTAGAATGAAGATAAATAGTTAATGAGTTTCGTAACTTGTGATCAGTAAATAGATGTAATACTTCTGAAGTTTGTTGTTTGCTCAAAAGAAAATGAAATGGATACGGAAGAAACGGAAAGTTGAGTCATAACCACAACAGCAAAAAGATTTGGAACATTTTTTAAATACAAAAAGTAATCCAAAGAAAATATAAAAAGTGCAAGAAGATCTCTAGAATGTTTGATACTTGCTAGCATGCTTGAAAAATTAATTTAATAGGTTTTAGTAAAGGAGAATTGAACGGTCCGAAAAAATAAGAAAAAAGTGCAAGAATGTAAAGCATTTGAAGACAAACACAGAAACATCGGTTAAAATATTAAAAACATAAATTTGGAGAAACTGTTAACTAAAACTTTATTACAGAACAAATCTTCTTGCAGCAAAAGTTATGATGAAAATGATTTACTCACTGCCTTTGATCTCTTCGAAGAAAGGTTTTTTCTCAGGCAGGACACTCGAATCATGCTTCACAAGTTGTGGTATTTTTAAAGCTCTCTTGACACCATCAATTTTCATGAACAAAACTTGTATCAATGAGAAGATGTTGGACGTGAGCCAGTACAAAAGAAGCCCCTTAAAACAATTGAGATAATTTCGTGAATATTATACTTTAGTTCCAGTTTGAAAATCTGTGTTGCAAAACATGCATATAATAAAAAAAACTAACAAAAATAAAATGTCTGGCAAATCATTATAAAATATTAAAATATCAATTTACTGATGCAGTATACTTGCTGTGTTCAATAAGCTTGTAACATTTGCAGGCAGTCATCATAAACAGCGAAACATGGCGTTGTAGATATGATGAATGTCTTACGAGGCAGACAAATATTTTTATAAATGATGTTTCAAATTTGTTTCTAAAAGAAAATTCTGCCCTACACCAGTAAAATAAATATTTAGAAGTTGTACTCATGGAAAACACCTACAGAAACTTACAGCAGGAAAGTTAACAGTGAAAGGCATGATGAGGAAGGGAAGGACTCGCATGAACACTTTCATCGTCCTGGTCATCGTACTTGCTCTCACACCATCAACTCCAAGCTGCAATTAAAAAATAATTGACAAGATAAAAAATACACGTACATAAATTTCTATTTATTTAGTTCCATTTAATTAATCTTAATTAGAGTAATAATACTTCACCTAAATATAATTATCTAATTAAGTTAAACTATTATCATTAATTAAAACTTTAATTAAAATACAACTAAACATAAACTTAGAAATTTAACAGAAAATCTACACCAACTTTATGAAATGTTAATTCTGTAAAATTATATGAATAGTAACTGAACATGCAAACTAAAAATAAAAATTCGCTAAAAGTAGTCTTATTGAAGAAGAATATCAATGGTACGCAGTGCAAATAAAATTAATTAGGCTCTGGACTGCTGGGCACTCTATTATTATTATTATTATCATCATCATTATTATTATTACTATCATTATCCATATTATTATTATTGTTATTATTATTTTCCTTATTATTATTATTATCATCATCGGATTATTTGTATAGTGCCTTTTATTGCACTTGAAGGTGCTAAAGTCTAATCTCTTTGGTTTCTGGTCTGGCAAGAAACTAATGCTGAACTTATCTAGTAATGAATAAAATATGATATTAGAAGCCTTGAACTTCTCAAAACCTTATTATAAAGAAATTAATATTGATAACCAAAAAAACATTCAGTGATTACTGAATTAAATAACCATAAAATATTGATTGATTTAAAATAACCGCACCAAAAATAAGCCAATAAGAAAAGTGCTAGCAAAAAAAACAACTTATAAAGTAAAATGTAGAACGAAAGAAATTAAAGTCATTAAGTACCTCAACAGTGGCATAAAATGTGAGCGTCGTCATAATGGGCAAAATGAAGAATGGATCAGGTGAAGTTAAGTCTGTGAACCATGCAATGCCACCGCTGCCCATGCTCTCAACTGGCAAGTTGGCCATTTGTCTTATCCCAACAAAAACAGAAACAAAGATAGGCAGCTGTGGTTGATTGTTCAGACTAAAGTTGAGAAGCTTTAACGAATGTTATAAAATAATTAAAAATAAATTTACAGAAATACCTGAATGAATGGAACCAGCATGTTCTTCAGTGGGTTAACGTTGTTCTCTTTCATGAAGTTGTACAACTGTGCACCCGCCTTTGCAGCTGAAAGTTCGAATGAAATATGAGCTAAACCCTTCTAGTAAGATACATTTTAATACTCATTAAATTGATCATCATCATCTAAAGAACCTGTTAAAACATTCGTGAAAAAGAAAAAATTAGATCAAAATTGATCAAAACAATAGACTCAGTATGAAAATAGAAACAATGTCAGTATACTTTCTAAAGAGTTTCCAACACTCTTGGCTTTAGAGAATTTATTCTGTAGTTTTTGCATGATCGGCATGTAGTTGTGCATATTAGCTGCATTTCTCTGTCCCAAAACAACAAGTGGAAATGTCACCAATCGCAAGAAAAATGTTCCTGACGAAAGGAAATAAAGTGGAATTTGAAAAAAAATTTAAATGTTAGCAAATGAATTAATATTTAGATAATTTATTTAAAAAAAAGCTCAATAACTTCGTTTTTAAATTTAAATGACACTATATGATTAAATTGGCCTGATAAATGAAAAATCATTAAATATACATTTGATTACTACTTAATCATACGGAAATAAACAATCCTCAATTGAAACATATTTACATTACTCATTTTTCAAATCTTTTTCAATCATTTTGTCACCATGATAGTTTGAAACCGATTCAAGAGGTACAAGAATAAAGTTTAGTTTGAAATACATAATATGAATTTAAAATCACTTATATGAAAAATATCAAAAATATGAAATCACTTATAATAACTGCATTTCACAAAAGATCCAACCATACCTAGCTATAACAACATGAAATCATTATATACCTACCTATATCAATATGAAATAATTACATTACATACCTACCTATAACAATGGCAGACCACCAGGGAACCCCCAAACCAACATGTAATGATTCCAGTCCATACTGCACTAAGCCATTGGGATACCAGCTTGCCAATCCCAAGCTTGAAAGTGTTGGTTCTCCCAAAGAATTTAACTGGCTAACTGCTAGATTTGTTATTGGTTCCGGTACGGCTGGAGGAGATGGAACATACTCTGATAGAACTCTAAGTGTCTAAAATTCAATGAAACCATTCATTAAAAGTTAAACAATTGAATAAATATAAGAAAAAAATTACTTTTTGAGACACATCCTGGCTGATCAAAAGTGAAGAATTAGAAAATTTGAGATTTTTAAGAGGAATATGTCTAATATGATAGCTACAAACTCTTGCCCAGTTCATGATCCTATCTAGATTTTTAAAAATGTAAAAGCTCTTAATATGTGTAATTTAATAAAATAGGATTTGAAAAATTAATGGTGAATATCAAATGTGGTTGGTACATTTCAGGAGCGAACATATGAGTTAATAAAGTTTAACCATAAAGTATAAAAAATTATATTTAGCCATACAACTTAATCATGTAATCATTTTGACACTTATTTCTGAACACTATCAAAACCGTAAATTTTGTTAACTTAACAAAATGTATAGATAGTACAAACTGAAAATTTATGGTTATATGATAGACAAAATTTCTGGAAAAAAATGCAGTCCATAATTTGGCATGGCTACTCGCAATGTCTTGGATTACAACAATGAGAAATCAGCATTTGAATGGTTTGTATTAAAAATTTTAATGAAAGAACCCGTTCAGCATTCATTACATATAGGTAACTTATTCATTTTTTTACTTGAAAAATTTCCAGCTTTTCATTTATTGCCAAAACTTCAAGAAATAAAATTAATAATACATGTAGTCTGCCACAGATAACATGCCTATGCATGTAATATGTGTAAATAACATAAATTTAACATAAAGTTTAATGAAAGAACCCGTTCAGCATTCATTACATATAGGTAACTTATTCATTTTTTTACTTGAAATATTTTTACACCACATATGTACATGTAGATATAACACAAAGACAACTTAGGTGTAGATCGTGTAAATGATGTTTAGGTCTAAAGAAAGAATCAAGGAATACATTATCTTTGTGTTGTTAACAGTGAAGTATGTCTTACTTCAAACAAAAATTCAAGGTTTTCCACTATTTGAAACTGGACAGAAGTATTATAAATTGAACAGTTTTGAAAAACTGGAAAAAAAAACAATATCTCACACAATTATCTAAACATAAATATGTTTAAGTTTAAGATAATAATAAACATAAAGGTAAAACCAATGATTTTATATAACATAATAAATATAAAGTAAAAAATGAATAAATTACTGTAACTAAAAATTAAAATTTAAACTCATACAATAACTTGAATAGGTCAAAAAAAATTTAACAATTTTTTACTTGTTAGTTTTAAGTAGATTGATCAATGATGAAGTTGTTGATTGCTACCCTTATAACAGCAGGTTCATAATTGTAAATTTGTGAGTCATTGATAGCAGATCTTAAATGAAGCAAACACATATATACAAATGTTCGTTATTTGTAAAATGAATGAATTAATTCACTCATTCATATACATACATGATTATTGAAATGTAATGTGGTTGATAAATGAAAATTTCATCATGACAGCAGATTTGTTAAAACTGAAAAATGTTTCAAGTTTTAATACTTTTTGATTTTGTTCTCTTCTATTGTTATTATAATAATATTTAGTTAATTTAAAAATTATTAAATTGGTCAAGTATTGTTATTATAATAATATTTAGTTAATTTAAAAATTATTAAATTGGTCGAGTGAATAAAAAAGCAAATTTTTTTATTTAATAATTAAAATAGGAGGCTATTTTGTATTTTTCCAGCCTTAACATTGTTATTAGTTTGTCAATTATTAATTATTGATACTTAATTTATTAATTTTTTGTAGTTCTTTCTTTTCTTTTTAATTCAAATTGAAAATAAATTACTTTTACTATAAATTTTATTTTTAACTCTTTTCTTTATTTATCAAATAATAAAACATGTGATTTGTGGAGGAAAACGTGTTATTATTAGTGTTATCAGTTCCAACAGCGCTTACAAACTGACGTGGTTTTAAAAATTTCAATTGATTTGAGGAGAAAGGAAAACAAACCTATCTTAGCTTCTCGGACCACTAGCCACAAAGTTACTTTCCTAAAATGTGCAAAACACGTTCTAACAACTCAGCTGGTAACGAACAATTTACAACAAAAATTTATACAGATAGCCGATATCATTTGCATACAATCGCTTTATTGACAGAAACGAACTGAGTTTATGTATAATTAATTATCAAATAAATTTATTTTTATTTTTATATCATGTATGATTACCAACAAAAAAACTTGGAAAGTTTATTAATTATTATAATACGAGTTGTTCAGTATGAAAAATTTTGCTCAGAAGTTACTCTATTGTATGTTATGCTACGCTATATATAGTTGTATATAACTAAAATATAGTGTAGTCATTAAATTGCAGATATGAAGTAAATGGAAGAAAAGTATTACATCAGAACTTTGACTTACATAACGCAACACAACAGGGTTTATAATGGTTCAGCAGATTAGTGTCTTTATGGAAACCACTGTTAATTGTCCTAATATCCTAGCTCTCCAAGCTTGACCTTAAAACTTTTGGTTGATTCGTCGACAACTGTCTCGCCATTCAGCTTTTTCCAAATGCTTACAAAAATATCTGCTTGATTTGACCATCTATCTTCTTAAAAAGCTTGTATCTATAATTTTATAGTTTTCTTCTAGTTTTATATTAGAAGAATCTAGTAAAGAGCGTATTTTCTTTTTGTTAATCAATTTGTATCATATCCTTTCTGCATCTCCTCTCTAGAGTAATCAGTCCACTTCTCAATCTATTTTTGTATTGAAATTTTTCAAGTCTAAACACAATATTCCAGATGGGTGTAAATTTAAATTTTACACAAATTAATAATTATCGACTTCCCCCTGCTAACCACAGTTCTTCTAATAAATCCAATTATTTGGTTTGCTTTGGCTGAAAGTGGTTGCACATTGTCTTGAGGTTATTGTGCCTCTGTGAATGATAACTCTAATGTCCTTTTCTTCTTCTGTTGATCGTAGCTTCCGATTGCCCAAATGATATTGAACTCTCTTGTTCTTTAGTCCAACGTGCATAACTTTTGTAATTTAATTATCTTAACTCTCTTAAAATGCACAATGTAATAAAACTACAGCAAATTTAAGTATATTTTGTTCTTTGTATAGTTTTAATTTTCTTTCAACGTTGTTTCATAAAAAGTCATGAATGTAGCTATAAGTATATGTTTAGGAAAAAACAACAATTTCTTTTAATCTTTTTTATTGTATTTTGCGGCGTGATGGCCTAGTGGTTAAGGTTGCCCGGTGGGGTTTCGCAAAGCGTGCAGTAACCGGATTCGAATCACATGTGACAAAAAGATCTCCGCCTATCACATGCTTCATGTGATGCATTGTTTATCCTGTATTTATATACGATGCTTGTGATGTTTTGTTGATTCCTCTGAGCCTAGGAAAAGAGTAATAGACATTTTTTTATTTGATTTTATGTTCATGTTTATATTATGGAATCAATAAAACTAGTCAAACAAAATTTTGTAAGTTTTGTGTGCTGTTTAGAAAAAAGTCTGACTACGATAATTTTTACTAATTGTTTAATTTCACAAGGCACCAGACCAAAATACTAAATTGTTTGTGTGAATATTACAGTCCTGTGTTCTCGATTAGAATTCACTTTTGTTATATTTTTTAAATCATCGTTACTGACGTTTATTGTTTGGTTTTTCAAAAATTATTTTATAAAAATTTTTTATTAAATATTCAACAAAGTTATTAATAAGGATCTTGTAGAAAGAACAAAAAAAAATGGTTTGTGTGTATCTATATTTTTTGTTAAGTCAGAAATCCGTCCCGG
This sequence comes from Helobdella robusta, assembly GCF_000326865.2. Lineage (NCBI taxonomy): Eukaryota > Metazoa > Annelida > Clitellata > Rhynchobdellida > Glossiphoniidae > Helobdella > Helobdella robusta. Next base: position 962,689 of record NW_008705246.1, on the reverse strand, counting down.
ATACTTGACACTAGATACAAAAATATTAAATTTATTAATAAAACAAGGCTTAAAAAAAAGATTATTAGACATCTGCAGTATATAATGCAAAATTTGTACTTGTTTAACAAAAATCTACAGCAATCCGTACAATGATATTTCTTAATCATGACATTACTTTACAAAACCAGTTTTATAATATAAAACTTTTAGTCAAGTTTCTCTGAAAAAAAAACATATGCATCAGCATTCCCCCCAACATCTACACCAACATCTCTGATTTTGTACTTTTGTTAAATATGATAATTAAAAATGAAAGTTTGATATTAAATATAGCCCAATGATAAGCTTAAAGTTTAAGCCTTAAACTTAATTAAAGAAACATTAAAAATGATTATTAACAATGTTTTAATTTTTATTATAATAACCATTGTTACAGCATGGACGCCTAAAAGTGAAGTCATCAGTGGAAATAGAAAAAGAAAAAAGTAATGAAAAAAGAAAGAAGTTGATGTATTATAAGAAAATTATTTCCGATATTCAAAATATGGTAAATTTTTTTTTCATTATTTCCAACAATGCTTAAAAATATTTTTGTATTTCTCTAGGATTTGAATTTAGAATATTTAGATGAACTTCTTAAGCTAACATCGGAAGTTTTAAGAATGAACCCTGATTATTATACTTTTTGGAATATCAGAAAAAAATTATTTCAAAAACTAAAAGCTGAAAGGTTCATCTCATCTTATTTTTAGTTTCTTTCAATTTTATACCATTTTAGTTTACTGACCATTTTTTAATGCAAATTGTCAAAAAATGTTGATATACACTCTTGGTGAGCCTCATAAAATGGCCGTGCCTGGTGGGTCTCATAAAATGGCTAGGCTTGGTAGGCTGCAGTTTGCCCCGCCCCTTTGTGTAGATTAAAAAAACAAGTTACCAATTTCAACAATCATTTGACAAATCCTTACTATCGCTTCCATACCCAAAAACAGTAAAACAGAATGTGAAGCATTGATGATTAAAGAATTAAACTTTTTAAACGAATGTCTCAAACTGAATCCAAAGTCGTACAGCGTGTGGCATCACAGGTGCTTCATAACAGAGTTTATGGATCGTGCAGACTGGCCGTTAGAATTGGAACTCACTTCTAAGTTTCTTGAATGTGATAATAGAAATTGTTAGTATATGTGCTTTAAGTTGGGGGTTGAGAATTTTTTTATTTCTCACTTTCTGAAAGCTATCTTATCAGTAGCTGTTGACGTGGATCGTGTTATTATTATTGGATTATATAGTCTTATAAATCTTCAATTTTTCAATTCAGTTCATTGTTGGGATTACAGGAGATTTGTTTTCAGCAAATGTACCACATCCCCTGAATCAGAATTGTTATTTTCGACCAAAAAAATATCCATGGACTTCTCTAACTTTTCATCATGGCACTACAGAAGCAAGCTCATCTCCCAAATCCATCCCAACTTGTTTGTTGACCACATGGATGTCATCAGCCGAGGTTGTTAATGTCTTTCAGTTATTTTTTTTCTTGATTGTGCTATATGTAGGAGCACTTTCGTATAATAACAGTTCAGAAATTACGTATTTGTTTTAGATTGTTTCATTTAAATGTGCTGAAATGAAAATTTGCTCAGCTTTTTATATTTTGAAATTTTGATATGTACTTATTCTACTTAAGTTTGGCTATAAATTTGCTTGCTATCTTGTTAACAGTAATTTTTATAATCTATGTAACTCATAAGAGTAAGGTGGTAAATGATCAAATCTACCTGTTCATTAGCTCAAAAACTGACGACGATAATCAGAGGCAGGCGCAAAAATTTGAAACTTTATAATAACTATTTTAAGAATACAGTTTAGTGGAGAATGCAATATTCACTGATCCGTCTGATCAAAGTGGCTGGTTCTACCTTAAATGGCTTATAGATAAAAGTAGGTCTCTAATTTTTTCATCATGTCCCAACATGCTGTAAGGTTTTTCATTCCAGAGGCTGAAAATATATTTTTGAAAAGTTTACTCTTGGATGTTAAAAAAAAGTTTATTGTGGTGCTCTTCTCATCTCCTATAAAAGTAAAATTCAGTATTTTATTAACAATTTATTATTTAATTTATTACTGATTGTTAACTTAGTTTTGGGATATAAAATAGTTGATCTGTAAATGAACACCTCCTACTAAATTGCATCTGTTTTTATAAACCCTATTTTTAGCAATTAGATGGATGTGTTTTCATAAAAGAAGAAAAAGTTGTCTTAAATTGGAAGCCTATATCAAATAGGAAGTTTAACTTAATCTTCGTGAGTTTCATTATTTACATGCTAATTGTGTTTTCTGGATTTATTTGATTTTAACTTTAGAACATTTTCTTTTATTACCTGATATTTCTAGTTAATTTGATTTTTGTAATTATTTACTATTAAATGTTATAAATAAAAAAAAACTATGAAACATTTTCTGAAATAGTATTGCCATAAATATAAAATCCAAAGTTTGAATTCTCAGCAGTTAATGATGCAATTTTTTGTTTCTCAGTTTAATTTTTTTCACCCGTTTTTTTTGCCTAATGCATTTTTCAAATAATCCAACTTTATTAATTTTGATTCATTGTTTAAATGTCAGTTAAAATGTTCAATAGTTTGTATGCTCATCATCATTTGCTCAATTTCATTCTGGTTTATTTTTTGTTTTAATTAAATTTTATTTCATTAAAACCTAATTAAGTTTATTAAAGTTTCAATTTTTGGCGTATTTTGCAACTGTTACTTTATTCCTTTATTATGCTGATATAGTATGCGGAACTGAATCAAATTTCCACTGCATCGAGCTCGTGTTTCCACGTCCAGCTGAACAGTTCAGTATTTTACAGGGGTGTGATAGATGTCCAGTGTTCTGTGCACGATTCTGATTTCTCATTGATTCAACCACCTGCCGATGTCAGGTTGGCTCAAGTTAATTGATATCGGTAACTTTCACGAAACAATAAATAATTTATTAATACATAAAAATCCACTGCAATTTAGTTTTTATTAACAAATGGCGAAAGCAACTTAGCATTTAAAAGATTTGTGTTGTTTCAGTAATTCCAAACGAGCATTGCACCGGTTAGTAGAGATGTAACGATGCTCTGAAGCAGAAAATATCTAAGTGACTGCAAACATTCAACAACGCGAGAAATAGTTTAGTAAGATATTATGTTAGTCTTGAGACTTTCCTTGAAATATAAAAATGTTGAAAAGGCTTCAGATGTTTATGTATAAAGAAAAAAATGTAGGACGCAGATATTCATATGCAAAATTGGTTTCACACGCTGAACACAATGTTGGTTCGAAGACAGTAAATATGTATGTAACACGCAACTGAACCGTAAACAGAAAAAAATGTGCCGCTGTGCTTTGTCAAACGAAGTGGAAACAGTGCCATAAATTCTCTTGCAGACGTTGAAGTACCTGGCACACGTCCCAAAGGCTGTCCAAAGAAGTCCTGGTCGCAAACAATCGAGCAAGACATGAAAGCTCTAAATTTAAATGAAATGGATACAACTGATCGCCTAATTTGGAGCAAAAAATTGATGGCAAAGAAAACAACGTCCTACCTCTGGAGAACTGGGTCTCCCTGGACGCTAAACGATGATTGATTGCTCTGTAGTGCATTCACTATTGGCGTTTCACTGATTTACTTTAAAAATAGTTTAATGTGATATCGGTTGTTGTAATAATATTTTCAGTGAAGGGAACGAAATAGTACAATCATCCACGAAGCAACTTTTGCAAAATCAGTTGACGTCACTGGAAGGATTGCAGGAAATTGAATCGGACAATAAATGTTAATTTAACTTTTTCATTGTTTATCTTTTAAACTTTCTTCATTTCAGTGGTTCATAAACGGCCAGTTTCAGTTCTTCTTGAGATAATTAACAAGACAAAACTTCATCACTTTGTGTCATGGCTGCTTCTACAGTGCTTACACTTTTATCTATTCAAACAGTTTTTTCTTTAATTTTCTGATTTGAAGTCATTCGTCGAAAATATTTGTAACGTTAATATGATTTTTGTGTTTGAATGAAACTTCTCTTATATTAATGACACTTCGTTTTGGTTTTAATTTTATGTAGTCAGAATAAGTAATGTTTTCAGTATTAAACATTATTGATATTGGCATGTATTATCGTTCATATTTGTTTAATCCATAGTTTAGTTTTTTATTATTTATTTTTAAACTTGCATTTGAAGAAATGAATCCAATTTGATTGGATTCAACTTGTGTACACGCGATGCAATCATTGATGAACACCCACTTCTACAACAAATTGACTCAACATTTGCTGAATTTTTCATGATAACTGAACTGTTTTTAGCTTATATTTGTTATATTCCATTGTTAAAATACTTCCAACGGACGATGGTTATAGATTCGATAAATTGTTTACCCTAAATTAAATTTGTTGTCAACCCATCCTATTTAAAGTTCCTTAATAATTTTTCCATTGCAGTCACTTTACTGACCTTAGTGAAGATAATGACCAAATTAGATCTGATTCAATTTTATGGCGACATTTTAAAGAAGATCTCCAAACTGATCATATTGGACCCAGCAAGAAAACTGTATTATTTGGATCTAGGTCAATTTTTTTTCAATGCAAATTTAGATCATTATCTTCATTATATTTTGTGTAGCAAATGCGCAAATGAGCTCTAGAGTTTGCGATGTATTTGTTCGAAAGTTTTTTTTTACAATAACCAACCTTGACATCGTAATTCCTTGTTTCAGTTCACATTTTTAAGAAGAAAAAAAAACAAATATTACTATATCGTTTAATAATTCTTTTTGTAAAATAAATAATAAATTAAAATAAATGAAATTACAGAAAGTAAATTGAAAATCGAAAAGTGTTTGAAAGAAAAGAAAACTTCAATGAGGTCAGTTGATCTTTCAAATCTAGCGTTGACCATTTTGTCCCATGCAGATGAGATGTTCTGGTTCAAATCAATAAACTTATCCAACAACAATCTGACGGAATTAAGTAACGGCCACTACTTGTATTGCATTGAGTTGTTGATCCTGAACAACAACAGAATAAAATCGTGTGATAAACTTTACAATTTGAAACAACTCGCCATCCTGGATCTTTCCAATAATTGTGAGTCATTATTTTAAAATATATTTCATTGTTAGAATACATTATGCTCTAGAATTTTGTTTCCAATATAAATAGTAATTTTTTGTAGGTATTTCTTGTGTGGATGATTTGAGAACTTTGAGCTCCTGTCCCAAATTACAAACCCTATTCCTAAAAAACAATCCAATCTCGTTAATTCCCGACTATGAAAATTTAGTGAAAAATATTTTACCACAAGTGAAGTTCTTCAACTGATTTATGAATTATCATAGTAATGAACGTTCTTTTAGTCTTTTTTATCATTTTGCTAATTATTTCTTAATCACGGAAAATTTGTTTACGTAATAAAATGTAAAACACTGGATTTCAATATTATTAAGATATTTTTATAGGTTTAAAATTAATCGGTGAGATATATAGCGTCATTTTATCATTTGATTATTTGCAATCAAAATCGGCAACAAATCTGAAAAGATTGGCCAGCCCACCGCAGTGACAACAGTAATCTCACTCTTTCTTCTTGCCCTTAACTTTTCTTTAGTTTTTGATTCAGTTGATAATACTATTCTCATGAAACTTCTAGATTATTCTTTTAATGCTGGTGGTTCTTGTCGATCTTGGTTTTCTTCTTAACTCTGTAATCGGTTTTCTTCTGTTCTAAATAATACAACTTCTAACTCTTCTACTCTTAATTTTAGGGTACCTCGGGATTCTATCCTTGGCCTTCTTCTATTTATTATCTATGTCTCTGAACTACCTCGTATTATTTTAACTCCTTGTTACTATTCAATTATATGTTTACGATTCCTGTATTTATACTTGTCCTCCATCTAATCTCTATAGTGTTCTTCATAATTTATCTCAATGTCTCTTTTCTGGTGTGACACTATTTATCTTAAACTATTTTCTTTCAATAAATCTAAATACGATCACTATTCTTTTTATTATCTTATCTGATTCTAAAACTTTTGATGTTTTTTCAAAGTTTCGCAGTTTAAGTTTTATCCTTGAATCTAGCACGTCTCTTTCTTCTCAGATAAATACTGTTGCTAAATGTACGTAGAATAATATAATGTTTGCCTTTCCCTTACTTCATTATTTATATCAAAGGTTGGTTACTGTAACTCGCACTATACTGTGGTCTTCCTGGTTCTACCTTTTAAAGTAAAGTTTTTAATTCTGCTGCTCGTCTAGTTGCTCCTGCTCCTACTTTTTCTCATATATTCCCATATCTTGCTCTTTTGTGTTGGCTGCTTTTTAAATAAGGAATAATTTTTAAAATATGCACATTATTGTATAAGTTGCAATCTAAATAAATATCTAAGTATTAATACTTATCAGATATGTTAATTAAGCCTAAACGCCTCAGTTTTCGATCGTCATGTTCTTCTTTAATCCTGCTTGGAGTGTCGGAGATTGATTGGTTGATTGATTGGTTGATTGATTAGAACGGCACGGCATCTTGGTCTTTGACTTAAAATCTTGCAAACACACAAAAGATGTTTAATTTAGTTATATCATATAAATAGAAAAAAGGTAAGGCTCGGCCTCGACGGTCTTCGTACTATGAGGAAAAATGGGTGGATGGGTATATATATCGAATAAATGTGTCAAAGGGTAGTTAGTATATTTTGTATATGTTCTATTACGCTATTGGAATTTATCATTGAAACACCACTCTTTAAAGTGGCATAGTGTTAACTAAAATATTCAGTAAATGATGGAGTTTTTTTTTGTAGCTTTCCATACTATTTTTTATTAATTCTTCAATTTGTCAAACCGTTCTTAATTTAGTCTAGCTTACGGCTCGCTTGGTTTGTTTCTCGCGTCTTTTTACCTCGACAAACATTCAACAAAATTAAAAATGCAGAACTGGCTCGAGATTTACATGCTGAACGAGATGTTGTTACTCTTTTCAATTGTTATTGCATTTCTCGTATTGACCATTTTCGGGAAGCGTAAAACGTGGATGACCACCGATTCCTTCATGACGGTCACCTGCGGAGTGGCTTTCATTTTTTTTACAAAGCAATTATTAAAAGCTGAAGTAATTTTTTATATTATTTGATTGAAATTTAATGAATCAATTACATTTATTTTATATGATTACAACTATCGTTTGCTATGTTATAGGCTTTTTTAATTTTTTAAACCTTACGTTACCAGTTAGGTTACGTTAACACATTATTTTAATTTAATTTAGTTGTTGTTTGCATGAACTAATTTATGTTATAATTAATATGTTAATTATATGAACAGCATGATAAAATAAATTATAAAAAACTAATTATTTACCAATCTTTTTAAATATATAGTGATTATTTAATTAGGTTGGGTTAGGTTAGGGCTAGGTAGGTATTACATCGTTAAACTAGAGGAATAAGCTACAAGTCTTATAATAACATATTCCTTTATCTAATGACCTAATACCCAGCCCTAACTTACTAAAATAATTGCAATAAAATTACATTGAGCGAGAGCTGCAGTCTGAACTCTAAACAAAACCTCTCCAAACTCACTAAGCTGAGTCATTAAATTATATAAAATATAATAAAATAAACAAAGCTAATTTCTTGCCCTAACACACTAACAGCCTAACCCAAACTATGGTTAGTTTTATTAAGATTTTAGCTCAGCTAGTCCAATCATAAGTTAAACTTTGATTAATGGCAGGTTTAGTTAAGCTAATAATTAGTTTAACCTTGTCAGATTAATTAAACAAGATCTTTTTGATGCAGTTTTTTTTCAAAGTGAAAATCATAAATTGTGCCAAAATAGTCTCCCCTAAAACCATTAGTTAAAACAAGGATTAGATACTTTTTTATTAATGTTATTAGCTTGCTTTCAGAGTATAATAATAATAGGAACTACAGTTTAAACACCAAAGAATTTAGTGGTGTCTTTTTCAAAATTCTTTGTTTTTAAGTATGAACGAAAGTTTGAGTATTTTAAATTAAATAAGCAAAGTGGTTGTTGTTGTTTGAATAAGTAAATTGTTTGTAAATTTACACATCAGGTGTTATTGTAGTAGATATATATTTGGAATGATGTTATATTGCTTTTAAAAAGTGATGATGGATAGTGCAAATGGTCAAATATACAGCTTAATATTTTCGCAACATTTTTAGCAAGTGAAATATTTATAAAGCTGAAGTATCACAGATGTCTATCATTATTCTATATTCTTAATAAGATAAATCAGATTACGAAGAAGACTTCGAACAGATGCAAATGGTTGCTATAAAATATTAAAAAAATGGGGATGTACTTTTTGACAATAGAAAAGTGTTTGATTTAATGACGTGAAAGCATTGGACCCAGGAACCATGATTTATATCTGACATTTTTTACTATTTAATTAATAAGAGCTGAGACTGTTTTTTAATGAATTATCTTTTAAATAATAATAATTCAGTTTGTTGTAATTTTTTGTACCTGTTATATTCAATACTTATTATAGAGTACTGGTGCATGCTAATCAGTTTCACCTACACTCGTATGTTATTTTTTGTTCATTTTATGTATGCTAATAAATTTTTTAATTAATTTTCAAAATTTTCAGTATAGTTGGTTTTTAGTTTTAATGTTTTGTTAATTTTAACATTTATATATATATATTATTTAATTGTTATTTAATTCATTTTATCATCCTGCATTTTGTACAGACAGAGGGAGATATTCGAACAATGGATGAAAATGTTGCAACTGTTTTTGGAATAACCCTGCTCTGCTCGGGTTTAAGTTGGCTTATGCATGAGAAGTCCAAGGATCAAAAAGTTGTTGAAACATTTCTCATATCAAGGATTTTTGTATGTGTTTGTTATCCTTTTTTCATAATTGTTTTGAATAATTTTTTCATTACGATTTGTTTTATGTTGCTTTTTTAAATGTACTATTTTTTTTCAATTGTTTTCAGATGACTTTTATAACATACCTTTCTTATTTGAATTCCCTTAAAATTAGTTTTAGTATTCTTGATTCAATATTTGTTGATTAGAATATTTTCTATTATTTTTAAAAAGGAATAAGTTATAGTAAAAGCACTTGTTAGTTAAAAATTGTTGATGGTCATCTTGTCATAATTTTATAACTATTCAATATTTTTTCCTTCATTTTCGTTTCATTTTAAAATTTTGTTACTTTTTCTATTAATTTTAAATTACTCAATCCATTTATATTTTTCAAATGAATTGTTACAACTCAGACTTCAGGTGTCCTTCTAGCCATGTTATCTTTTGCTTATTTCTTAAATAAGCCAAATAACAAACCAGCTTCTAAAGATAAGAAAAATATAGACTGGTCTGAACAGGTAGTTTATTTTAAACTTTAAAAATAACGGCAATAAAATTATCATGTAAATTAATTATACAAGGTCCAGTATATGGGTGTGCTTCCACTACTTTTGTGGTTTCTCGGGCATGTCCTGCAACTGTTTATGAATAACATTGCCACCTGTCTACCCCAACAGGCAACAAAAACAGATTCATATTTACGAATTCAAGCCATCATCATGTTCCTCATTGGAATTAGTCTTATAGCATTTCCTGGGAAAGTCATTGGAATGGCGGTGAATTTTCCACATTTTACAATAATAATATTACAAAGAAAATGCAGTGATATTTCTTAACACTTTTTATATATATAAATAAATAAATAAATATATATTTATATAAATATATATATAACAAGCCAATTATATGTCAATTGTTTCAAATGAAATTTAACTCCATAAATATTCTCACAGTTCAGACAATCAGGTGATAAAGTGATGCTCCATTTTGTTAGATGTATTGGCTCAGTCTTCATTGGCAACAGTATTATAGCTCTACATTCCCCTACATTTTCATGTGAGAAGGATAAAAGGAATGTTCTTCTTAGCCAACTATGTGTAAGCTTCTCTTTCTGTATTTTTTCTTTTGATGTCGATACTGCAAACGTGTATAAAAAATTTTAGGCTTAAATATTCAGATTGTATTGGAATGTTTTTGGTCAGTTATAATCAGCTCATTTTGGATAAACGTTTGAGTTCATTGAAGTGAGGTTCTTTTAATGCTAGCATGCTGATTAACCATGCATACATTCAGGAAGAGATCAATTTGAGTAATTAATTCAGCTTCATTTTAAGCCTTTTCATAAATTTATCTTGAGGATTAATTATTTAGCATGGAGGGGCCCTCTGCTTGACATCCTTCTACCTAATTTGGCCATTGTAATGCGATCTACTAAATGTATTGTTATCATTAAGTAAGATGAATGCCATTTCAAATGCTGGTAGATTAGAAAGAAATTATTATTTGTACAAGCGGTCACAAAACTGAGTTTTATTATTCTAGTTTATTGTTATTTGGTCTAAAATACATTTTGTAAATAATTTTAACTACCAATTTTTATTTAGGTCTCTTCACTGCAGCTGTTGTATGTGTGCTTGCTAGCATACAGAGATACAATCGAATTGAATTTCTTGTATGGCTGTGCATTTGTTCATCTTCCTCTTTATCTAAATACATTGGTTGGATATATTTTCTCCACTAAACAAATTTTTCCGGAATGCAACAAATCGGAATAAATAAATGATTGAATTTTCATGTTTTTAGAGACTTGGATATTATCTTATTATTATGTTGATCATTGAATTCATAATATAACTATTGTAGGACATTTTCGTTAATTTTATTATTTTGTGCATGTACATTTACCGATGCAATGAGGACATGTATTTTAGCTTCTGTGTCAAGAAAGATATCTAAGTACTCATCGATTTCTTCATCACAAAACCTGAATAAATACAGAAAGCTAGTGTTCAAGTATAACATAAAGTGAATCAATCAATCAATCTTCGTTTTGCGTCCAGAGACCCGGTTTCCCGAGGTAGGACGTATAAAGTGATATAACATCTGAAGATTTGGAGGAACTAGTCTTAATTGATCAGTCAAACTATGTGTTGTTGGGTAATTTAGTAATTAACTGATCAGTTTTAATCAATTAAGACTGATCAGTCAAACTATGTGTTGTTGGGTATGAATTTGGATCTAGGTCAGTTAGGGTGTGTAATAAAAGTCATTTAGTTAACACTAAACTCCTGCAGTTTAGTGTGGACTTGGTGAAGTGTAGTTATTCCATGCATTTCTTATTCAAACCGACAAAAACAGCTTCTCGTTTCTCATCAATTTTTTTGTCCTCTCTTTCTCTTTTTTTTATTTTTTTCACCATTTTTTTAAGTAATATCCACCTCTCTCAAAAAGAAGTTTACAGCGCAAATGATAGTGTTTTTTATATCAGTATCAATAGTGTTTATCGTCTTTAGGCGACCAGTGACTTCAATACCCCATGAATCTCCACGACTATGCCGTCTTTAGTGTGAATGCTTTTAGCTTATCTGCAGACAAATTGTCTGGCACTCTGTATTTCTTTCTAGCTTCGGCCGGGTTATTTTTGTGAAGTAGCGCTTGTTGGTTGCAAAGAATGCATACATTAATATGGAAGGCAAACTGATGACGAATTTGTAGAACTAGACCCAACTGATCTTGGAGCAAGTGCGTCTTCTCTTGATCTTTGATAAATTTTTATGTGCCTGCAAATCTTGAGACGATTTTTTAGTGATCTCTACAAAATTGTTGCATAGATCATTTTTACATTTTATGTAGTACTTATTTTTGTGAACGTCCCAAAATTTTATAATCATTTAACACTTCTGCATGCGTTAATAATGTAAAATAGCTTTTCACAGTTGCTTGTATGAGCCCGTGAACCGGTGTGCCGTACCGCAACAGATAAAACGCTTTGGAAATAGAAGATTTTCGGTGTGTCAGCTCAAATTTGAAATGTATTGCCAACAGATCTGAAAAGATTCAGCAGCATGGATCGTCGGATGTTCAAGAAATATATGTTTAAAAAATCATATATTCAACAATCCACAGCGATGCTAGCGCTTCTGATGTCATTCTGGACGGGCGCTATACAAGTTATCAAATACAAATACAAAAAACGATTGTACACAGAACTGACGTCATCCATGTTAAACTACTCAATAATGCAATCTTAAAAACTAGTTTAAGACAGTTAAAAAAGTAGTTTTTAATTAATCAAGAATATATTGTGAAATATAAATGCTAAACGTATGTTATGAATGATTACGAATTCTTTGTTAACCTCAAAACTTTTTCAATGAAATTTTCAAAAATTGCTATTCGATAACCTGATATCAACAACTTTTTTGGCATTCCAACTGGAATTGAGTTTCAACATTTCAACCCATGTTAGTGTACAAAAGAAAGAAAATGGTAAAGAAATTGTTTGGTAATAATTTAGTTGCCATATTTTCATATCTTTCTCTTATTAGAAAAATGTTGATTAACCAGAAAACGAAATTTTAGTTCGAATAATTTTCAGAATGGTAATCGAACCATGTATATATATCCATGAATCGAACCTCATGTTCCGCATATTGTCTTTACAAAAAAGCTCACGTTCTAATTACATAAAATATTGGTAATGTTTTTGTATTAATGCACACAATTCTAATTTTTACATATTCAAACTCATAAAATTTTAAACAATCGTTTCTCCCTGTCGTAAGCTTTACTGGAAGCAATACATTATGATAGAAAACGTATGCTACAACAAAAATTCCAATTCCTAGTCGAATTATATATGGTGGAAATCATAACATTTTCACACGGCAAATGTAGCGATAATAAGGAATTTCCTATTTTTATTTTATATATGTATATATATATATATATATATATATATAAAGCTAAAGCTGATCAACGAAGCTAACTTACATTTCGTTTGCACATGATGCTGTGACTGCTAACGTATGTGGACTGCACTTGATGTACGAGACGTTTTTGTTATTTATATTTTATTTTGTTTTATAATCCAAGTTTCTAATAATTTTTTATAATTATTAGTTACTTTTAGTTTTATTTGTGTAAAAATATTTTTAACTTCGTGGCAACGATAATAAAATGATGAGAAATGAGAGTTCGGACGAAGACGATGATCGGTCCACTTTGAGTTTCGACTCTTCGAAAACTGCTCAACAAAACTCGAACTTAGCGAATGCTGCAAATGCCGAAAGGGACGACGACGAGTTGAGCATTCCGCGAGCCGCTCTCAACAAAATGATAAAAGAACTCACTCCCAATATCCGTGTTGCCAATGACTCTCGGGAACTCATCCTCAACTGCTGCACTGAATTCATTCACCTGGTGGCTACTGAAGCGAACGACTTGTGCAACAAACAACAAAAGAAGACAATATCACATGAACATATTTTTAAAGGTTATTAACCACTTGAAATTTTTAAAAGAATAATCTTAATAAAATAATAATTTTAATTTTTAATAATACTTTTTAAATTTTTTAGTTAGCTGTTATCAAAATGCCAAGTAATTGTAGATGCATATTTTAAAAAATGGTTTAATTTGTTACATTAGCTCTTGATAACCTGGGGTTCAGCAGCTACAAAGAAGAAGCCATCGCAGTGTTAGAGGAAGCCAAGAAGGTTGCTACAAATAAACGCCAAAAGAAATCCAGATTAGAGAATTCAGGAATACCAGAAGAAGAACTTTTCCTGCTCCAACAGCAATTATTTGCTAAGGTGAGTGTTCTAAGCATGTTGAAAATATATAAAACCTTTAATAACTTTACAACTTTATCTTTGCTTTAAATTTAAATTAAAGTTTAAAACTTGTCCCTTATCAACTTTTTCTTGTTGTTTTTGATAAAAAAGCTTTATTAAATGTTTTATTTTTGATACCTTCCTATGTTATTTCAATCTTTCCAATCATATCTGGTCTGACTTGTTAGGGAATCCATTAACGAATGCACACAATTAGATTGTATTTAAAAACTGCTCATAAATTGAATGGATGATAGGATAGCAGGTTAGTGTGAGAGAAAGAAAGAGGATAGGGAGAGTTATAAGTAAAGAGGAGGATAGGGAGAGTTATAAGTAAAGAGGAGGATAGGGAGAGTTATAAGTAAAGAGGAGGATAGGGAGAGTTATAAGTAAAGAGGAGGATAGGGAGAGTTATAAGTAAAGTACTGAAAAAATGACTAGTCTTGTGTGATAATTTCTTTTTATATTTTTGTAATTATTTTTTTTTTCTAGACAATATTAGATTTTTAGTTTTAAAACTTGTGATGCTTAATTTAATTATATTAATCGAAAAATTCTTCAATGAACAATGATCCAAAGAATTTCTTTACAAATGGTATTGATTAAATTAGGCACATCTGATTTCATTTCAAACTTCAATTATTCTTGTTTAAAAAGTTAATTATTGTATATAATATTTAATACTTTGAATGGTTTCTTTCATTTATTTATACTAGAAACATTTGTTTACATTGTTAAGGCTCGGCTGGAGGCAGCCCAATCGGACTTGAAGGAATGGCATGAAATGCAGTTCAGACTTCAGCAACAGCAGCAACTTCAGCAGCAGCAGCAAGAAGTTGACGACGACGATAACTACAATTTATAGCATTTATTTTTTTCATTATTTTTTTGCATCTGCATCTTGTTAATAATGTTTGACTGAATAATAATTTTGTAATATCATTCTTCTCTCTTCCTCTCTCTCTCTCTCTCTCTCTCTCTCTCTCTCTCTCTCTCTCTCCTCTTCTCTTCTTATTTTTTTATTACCAGGTAAACTGGATAAATATTTAAACAACGTTTTTGATGGTAGGATGGAGAGTGAGTTAGTAAATTTTAATTAATGTTATTCAAAAGCAGTAAGTTCGTGAGTGGAACAGCCTTTAAGCTTCCTTCTTCAGGAAAATTTAAAAAAAAATGATTGACTTTTGTTCTTTTCTGCATTTCCATCACATTTTTTCTTTAATCCAATACTTTTGCCATTCATGCAACTTTCCCAGTTTGAACATGCCTACATTTCTTAAAATACTCACCCTTTTACTAGAGCTTTATATTTCTTTATCTGGTGACATCCTTACTTTCTTATCTACGTGAACTTTTAGAACATGACCTACTTAAGACGGGAATTAACATGTTATGGTAGGCTTCTGGCAGTTTTGTAAGTATTGTTGTGATTTTACGATGAGCAATTGATTCTTTATAGTTCCACCCAGTCCTTGCAACAAGCATCTCGTCAATTGACATCGTCGTTTTAGCTTCTTATGGTTCATTTCATCTTTCTCCTGCCAAGGCGGCAAACAGTTTCGCCATAGTCGTCCGCCACTCTTCTATCTCTTAATCTGCTTTAATTTTTATCATGCTCCTACTCATGTCGCAAATTTACTTAACATTTCATATCTATGCTGTGCTATCTTATTGAAGGTTGGGGTAAACTTAACATTGAATAGAAGTGTGCTTTACTCTAGATTGAAAAAGCAACTGATAACTCTTTTTCAATTTATTTTCCGCTTGTACTGTACGTGAGTTATAGTTTGTCCGTTATTATGTTCGTCTGAATATTATGTACATTGTCAGCGTAATGAAATCTTTTAAACCTCACGTCTGAGTATTGATTTTTGGAAATGATAATTTTTTAATAAGAATTACAAAAATGTTTAGGCTGAAATGAGACGACTGTTCGTTGGTTTCACGAAAATGTCTTCACCATACACAGAGAGTAATTTATTATAAAGACCATAATTAGTATGTGTAAAATACATCCACGATAAGTTGAGTCAGTTAAAAGAGATAAAAAAATTCGCGTCTGTCTGTAAAATAAGAAGTATGATTTATGAAAGTCTAGTGAAACTTGAGATTTGAGTTAAATGGAAATCCAACTGGAACCAGAGTATCGAAGTTTTAGTTGGTTGAATGATAAACTGGAATGAAAACCGTGTTACTTTTCATGCGTTGAGAGAAATCTTTTCGGACAGAGTGGAATTATTGAAAAGATAAACAGTAAAAGTTACTTTAAATTTCAGAGATTGCGGTAGAACTTAACACATCACGATTTTGGTCCGCTTATGACGATACGTACCCACTTAAATTTTTTTATTTCAACATTCAAATCGTCTGCGGAGACGATAATAGAGGAAAGTTTTAGTTTTACATTTGATTTAATTTTTGAGTTTTGGATTTGTCTCGATGTTTTGCTATCCGTATCGATTCCTTCCGAAATACATGCCGTTTCAAGTTCATCATCAAAGAAAATATAACACTACATATATTTACACGATCTTCTGAATATGATACCGGATATCGATGAATGCATTTGTTTAAACACGTTTGTCCAAATTAAATTTAATTTTAAAATTGTAAATAATTTGAATATTTTAATAAAAAATACTTTTTATCGTTAATTAACAAACCAGTTTGAGTTTAGAAAAAAAAGAGTTCAGAGGATATAGAAATTGAGTTTTAATAATTTTGTATATGAAGTTGACGTTAAAACTAACATAGAATTCCAAGAATATTTTATAAAAACGGTCTCTTACAATAAATAAATATATATATATGCGTGTGTGTGTGTGCGCGCGCGCGTATGTGTATGTAGCGTATTATTATTATTATTATTATTATTATTAAGAAACATTTATTAAACGCTAATTAAACAATTTCATAAGCGTTCTCTCAAAAACAAAACAAAATGTTATATGTGACTGTTCATGAAACGAAAATCAAAGTAACAAATTTTACAATTTCACAGAAAATAAAAATGTCTTTAGTTCTTTTTTAAATAAATCTATAGAAGTTCCCGATCTTCTTAACATAGGTGGAAGGTTATTCCAAACAGAGGGACCGGCCACGGCAATGTCCCTAGAACCAATTTGCAAACGCGTGACTGGCACCCTTAGCAGATTCAAATCATCCGACCTGAGATAGGAAGATGATGCCGTTTGTTTTCTGGTAAATTTATTTTTCATGTATTCAGGTGACATGTCATTTATAGACTTGAACATGAGAACTGCAATTTTAAAGACTATCCTTTTGTTAATTGTCAACCAGTGTAGTTCATTCAAAATCGGTGTCACGTGATCATACTTCAAACCATCAGCAACGAGTTTTACAGCTCTGTTCTGCACCGACTGAAGGACGGCAACTGATGATTCCGGCAATTTGTAAAACAAACTGTTGCAGTAGTCCAAACGAGATGTGATGAAGGCGTGGACCAACGTTTCCAAAGTAGGTCTATCCAACGAATGTCGAATTTTATACATGCTTCTAAGGTGGATAAGACTTGATGTACAGATCTTTTTGATGTGATTTTTTATTGATAACTTGTTGTCAAGCAAAACACCCAGGTTGGAAGCAGTATCAGCCAATGGTATATCAACATCTCCTATTTTAACAGAACTAAAATCAATTTTCAGCAATTTCTGCCACGTTCCAACCGGAAGTAATTGAGTTTTGCATTCGTTTAGTTTTAACGAGTTTGATGACATCCAACGTCCTACCTCTGATAAACATCCGATAAATCTCTCAACTTCAGTTTTGAACAAACAAGGAGAACTAGTAACCAGCACCTGAATATCATCTGCAAATGCATGGCAGACATATCCGTAGGAGCTGATTATTTTGGTAATTTCCGACGTGTACGGGAGAAAAAGAACGGGTCCCAAAACTTAGCCTTGAGGTACCCTTGACGTTATGATGGAAACCTCTGATATTGAGTCATTAAATGAAACCTGTTGTGTCAGATTTGATAAGTATGATTCAAACCATCTATATACATTATTCGTTACCCCGTAATTTTGACGCAGTTTTGCCAGAAGAACATCATGGTTGACGCAGTCAAACGCTGCCGACATATCCAAAAACGATAGTAATGATATTCTCTGAGCATCTGCAGCGGCGAATAAAATTGATAGGACATTCAATAATGCAGTTTCGGTTGAATGAAACTTCCTATATCCTGATTGATTGAGAGGCATTAAATTGTTTTATGTTAGATGATTCAACAAAAACTTGAGAACAACGCACTCCATGATCTTTGAGATAAACAGAAGGTTGGATATCGGCCTGTAGCTTGCAACATCGTTGACATCACCATTAGCTTTTTTTAAAATCGGGACAACCGTAGCATGTTTGAACCCAGCAGGAAATTTACCCAACCTCAGGCAGAGATTGAAAAAACTGGTAAGAAAGCAGATAAACAAGTGTATATATTTCTTTAAAATATGCGTCGGAAAAATATCTTGTGAACTTGTTTTTGAAGGAGAATTCATTATGATGCCTTTAAGTTCGGTTTCTGTTATTTCTGGAAAATCTGCTAATGAAACAAGATTTGTAACATGACTGTGATGTGCTGACGGAACCAAAACGTTGGTAGACATTATAATCTTGTTGATCTTCTCTGTGAAGAACTGCATGAATTGAGAAGCTTTTAGGTTGATATTATCATCGGATTTATTACTTTGTTTATTTCTACACAAAACCCTGTTCACAATCTGCCAGCGATTTTTGGAGTTGTTGTTAGCTTTGACTAAATTTTTCCAGTAACTTGAACGTTTTTTAGAATAAAGTTTATTTCTTTCTGACAAAGAAACCAACCAGTCATTTCGATGATCAGTCGTCGAGTGATTTCTATATGACCTTTCCATCCACCTCCAAGGTAGTTTAGCCCGTCGACAATCATCATCAAACCAAGGTGCCATACTTTCTCTTCTGTCATAAATCAAACGCCAAGGCACAAGTCTGTCGACAATTTTTTTTAACTCGTTGTTAAACATTTTTAATTCAATCTCGACATTGTTACTCTGACAAGGCTCAGAGACTGGAGAATCCAAAACAGCCCTAGCCAGTTGATTTCCGTCCAGACTTTTCCAGGACCTGACATGTCTCGCAGTTATTTTACGAAATGTCTGAATCAATGTTTCAACTGTTATTAAACTGTGGTCAGATATTTTTATGTTAATGTAGTTGACTAACTGGAAGGTTTCAAATACCTCACCCAATCGGATGGAATATGGATCATCAGTTCTTTCGAGATGTACATTAAAATCTCCCATGAGCAAAACTTTAGAACCCAAGACTGTAATCTGCTCTAAAACTGAAACCAGTTCTTGAAAAAATAAAACAGACAGTTGTGCTGAGCCAGGTCGATATATAGCAATCAGAATGAATGTACTTCCGTTGACCCAAAATTGGGTTATGTAGCGTATGATGTGTGTGTGTATGTAGCGTATGATGTGTATAATAGTATTTTTATTAGAACATGTGTTCTGTTAATTTACATGGTTGATTAATTTTGGTTATATCATATATATAACTTAAATGGCACGTCTTAAAAATTGTTGTTAATGAATTAAACAAACAATTGAACTATTAAATTAATCAAGACAGCATTTATTTCAAAAGGTGATTGAAAATGTTTAAGAAATTCGAGTCTTAACTTCCTCCTTCAGGCAGTTCTTGCGTAACAATACCACTTTAGCTAGTAAGCCAAGTTGTGACAGATTTTAAAATTAAATTTCATAGAATTTTCAAACATTGATTAGCTTTGGGCTCTCCACTCTGCATCTTCATTTATTCCATTATTCCATTTTTTATCAGCTATCTACAATTTTTGATAGTATTGATGAAAGTTACTATCTAGATTTTATGTGCACCTATCCCATAGTTGATATAGAAATGAGTGTCCCAATTTAACACGATCGGTTAAAAGCGGATACACTACAACATTTTTTAGTTTTTTATTAAAAAAAAATTAAAAACAACTCTGCTCGAAAAATTGCTAAAAAAAATCGAATAAACAATTTAACAGAGATGCACAATATACGTTACTCGTCGATCGGCAATGTTTGCTTGTATCCGCCCAAATTCTATAAATCATTTAATTGTATGAATTCAACTCATGCTGTCTAAATTTGGCCGGTCTGTACGCATATTTTGATATTTTCATTTTACTATATAACCATATATAGTATATAGTATATATATGTGTGGGTGTGCGTGCGTCCGTGCGTGTGTGGGTATGTGTGTGTGTAGGATATCAATCTAATGCACAATTTTTTCATATGATTCCTTGAAATAGAATGTTTCATATACAAATCTGTATTTTTATACTGTATTGTATAACTGTACAAGTGTATTCACTTCACGTGTAAGATTCTGTATGTTTTTTTGCTTCAACGTATGTGTTGTATGTGCAACAAAACGTCAGAATATTCTATAAATCAGGAGTGGGACAACATCTTTCGTTGATAGATTTTTATCTGTGCGAACTTGGTCTTTTTCATTTTAAATTTTCCTTTCAACGTGTAACATTTATTGCAGTTGCGCACGTGTACATTTCATGATATTTGAAATCGGTATTTATATTCCTAATTAGGTTTGCTCTATTTTAGTGGTTTGTTTTAATGTTTTTTTTTTTATGCACAAATGTTATTTTAACTTTGATATGGACGGACATATCATATTGATTTTGACCGTGTCCGTTAAATAATCTCTCATTGTTATGTTACAATGTTACACACACACACACACACACACACTCACACACACACACACACACACACATGCCGGTCGTTCGTCATGATCAATATTAACACGTACCATCCTACAATTTACGAAAATTTGTCTTCCTGACAAGATGAAAATTCGCACGGAATATTTTTATTCATGATTAAATTGAAAATTTAGTTGTATATAGTATTTATAATTTTTCTTATAACAAATACATGTTGTATTTGTGGATATATATGTAGAGGAAGATATTTAAAATATGTCATTTAAAAGTGAATTTAACGAAAATAGAAGAGGATGGTTGGTGTTCGTGAGTGTCATCTTCATCACCATCACGAGGTCCTGCTTCTTCTACAGCTTTGGAATCATCGTCAATAAGCTGACGGAGGAATTCAATGAATCTCTCACCATAGCAAGTTCGTTCGCAACTTGCTCTCGGTTACCTCCTTGGGATTTGTAATATTTAACCGTCAAAATTATTATTTTTAATAAAAATAAAAATTTGTAACTTTCATTTCAACATTTGATTATGGGAGCTTTCCATAGGAGATGTCCCTTCGATTTTTTTAATCCTTCCTCCTCCTGCCACAAACTGTCACAAATCTTTTGACCCACCCCTACTTTTGAATGTTGCCATTTCGCTGATAACAATTAAAAAAATTTGCAATATCACGAATAATGATTGGAAAATGTAAATCAGCAAACACATTCCAACATTAACTTCGTGAATAAAATGGAAAAGAGCAAACCATCATTGGGTTTTTATTTTTTTGAACGAACGTTCTATTTGGGGTAGAAGTAAACTCCTCCTAAAATTTTTTTACTCATTTTTTTAACCAAATGTTTTAGGCAAAATTTTTTATTAGTTCCTGGAGGAAATTGAAAAAAGTTTAAAACTGGATGCCACATCAGCTTGCACTCCCCTCCCAACTTGTCACAAAGGACCACAATTTCGGCCTAAAACGCGACATCCTTCCTGGACGGCCTTTCATCATCATCTTTATCTTTCCTACATTATAACAATCATTTAAATTATCATCCTCATCAAAGTTAAAAGGTTAAAGGTCAATCTCTCTTTTGCGTTTGCTTCAGAGGTTTCAACGACAAACACACGCAGCCTATTTGTTGAATACGCTGAAAACCACGCATCACACACATTGCATGTGATAGACGGAGATTTCTTTGCAATCGATCCCAGTCACTGCAATAGCAAGACCAGGCACCTTTAACCATTACGCTATCACTATCGTTGTTAGTTGTTTCATCATCATAAACATTACTTATAAAATTTCATTACAATTATGTCCTTATTATTATTATTTTTGTTGTTGCCACTAAAAACAAATGAATTTATTTTCCCAAAAACACCCTCACAACATCATACTTATTATCAACAACCACATCATCATCAACATCAACAACAACATCATCATCAACATCAACAACATCATCATCATCATCAACAACATCATCATCTACATCAAAACAACAACATCATCATCATCAACAACAACAACATCTTCATCGACAACAACAACAACCACATCATCCTCACCAACAACAACAACAACATCATCATTATCATCAACAACAACCACATTAACAACAACGACAGCTTGGGTGGGCATGGGACAGATAGCAATAACACACTTCATATCCTTCCTGCCAGCGATTTGCATCAAACGCCTTGGAAGGAATGGCTATCGCATATGCGGTATCGCCGGCACCCTCTTGGAGGGGCTCAGTCTCATCAGCAGCTCCTACGTCCAACAGGTGCCCGTCATGTTCTTCACCTACACCCTTTTGTTCGGGGCTGGCTCTTGTTTTGTCTACATGACATGCTGCCTCACTCTCATCGAGTTCTTCCCGAAAGGCCACAAGCGACACGTTCTGGCCACGACATGCGTCAACAGCGGCTACGCTATCTGTAGGTTTCGCTGAGCCTATAATTAATAACTCTTAATCCAAATAATTATTCTTTATAATAAATTTTATTTCCTCTTTATTTATATGTACAAACACACACAGGCACGCACACACGCACGTATAAATAAATAAATAAATAAATATATATATATATATATATATATATATATATATGCTGGTAAAAGACCAATGCAGCAATTTATGAAATTTCTAGCGTTGGATAGCTTTTTATTACATTTTCCAATATTTCTAACCAAATTCTTGTCATCATTATTTATTTTATTAAAGTTAGAATTCAGTTTTTCAATTCATTCTCGAGTGGATAGGTGGCCGTCGGGATTTGACTTAAAATTGAGCGAAGAGGATAATTGGTTTTGTGGGTTTTAATGTTACCATAAAAGTATCCAGGGGAATATTCACCAACGAGTAAATTTAATAAATTAATCTTAATAAAATAAATAATGACGACAATAATTTGGTTAGAAATATTGAAAAATGTAATAAAAATAAAAAACTATCAAACTCAAGAAATTCGGTAGATTTCGTAAATTAATGCATATGCATATATATATATATATATATATATATATATATATATATATATATATATAACGATTTGAATATACAATTTTGTTCCACAGCAACAAGTCTAGGTTGGATATTAGATTCCAGATTGACAATGGTGGAACATATAAAATTTTTATCCAGAGTATGTACTGTTCAGTTACGAAAATTGAATTTGATAAGAAGATCAATAGATAAAAAAACGGCTGAATATTTGGTTCATGCATTCATTCACTCGAGACTCGATTACTGTAATAGTTTGTATTATGGATTGCCGGAGAAGTCAATTGCTATGATTCAGTCTATTCATAATCGTGCAGCAAAAGTCGTGGTGGGTGGGGTAAAGTTTGATCATGTAACTCCTATATTTAAAGAACTGCACCGGTTGACGATTGAAAAAAGGGTGATTTTTAAAATATCTATGATCATGTTCAGATGTTTAAATGGATGCGCACCAAAATACCTCGTTGACAAATGTTTGCCACGAGTGGTTTCAACACGAACAATTCGACTTCGGTGTGATGATTTGAATTACATGATGGTTCCGCCTACCCGTTTGAAGATTGGAACAAGAAATTTTTCGGTTTGTGGACCCTCGGTGTGGAATAGCCTTCCTTTTTATTTAAGAAATCAGGAATTAAATTTAATTATGTTTAAGAAATTATTGAAAACTTACCTGTTTTTGTTGTAACAAACAATTTATGTTTATGATTTATTGAATTTATTTATAGATTTTATAGATGCGGTCATTCATGAATTTATTGCATTATTTATGATGGCGCCTTTGAGATAATAATTTAATTGGCGCTGTATAAATGTCCTGATAATATATATATATATATATATATATATATATATATATATATATATATATGTATATATATATAATTAATAAATTTACATTATACGTACATTCGTATGTATATTATATATATTTATACAGGTGTAATATCTAGAATGTTTATATAAAATATTTGTATGCATTATTGAGCATTGAAGCTCCGTTCGCTGTAACATGTTGAGTTAAATAGAACGACCCATTAAAAAACTTTCTTGACCATTAAGTTTGCAGAATGAATCAGTAGCATTCTCTGAATGAATGAAATAAATTTGTTTAAAAAATGATTCAGCGAGTTTGATATACAACCCGCTGGTGACCTGCATTGTTGAATATTCATCGTGGAGGACAGCCTTTCAAATCCAGGCGGTCATCATACTCTTCTTCGGAATTCTGGGCTCGTGGACGTTTCTGCCAAACGTTCGTTTGTGCTGATGTCATGCATGAAATAATTTCGGAAAAAATGCCTTTCAATGTTTAATTATTTCTTTAGTTTATAATCAGGGCTGTTTGTTAACTTTACCCAAAAATTGTATCGTCATTACTAATATCGGCTTTTAAATATTTTTTCAAAATTGTGTTCAGTCAAAGCTGAGAGAGTCAAAAACTTTTAACAACATGTAAATTTTTCAAATAACTATCTGCATTTTTGAAGTCTGATGAAGAACAGAAGTTGCTTCCCAGTTTTGCTGATGATGACTATTCTGAAGAACATCATCGACAGCTACAACAGCAACCACAGCTGCAACAACAACAACAGCCAGAGCAGCAACAACAACAACAGCCAGAGCAGCAACAACAACCACAGCTGCAACAACTACAACAGCGGCAGCCAACTCAAGAGCTCCTACATCAGGGACAAGATCAGAAACAGAGTTGCGAATGGGCCCCCCTCATGAAGTCCCTGGTGCGGTGCGATGTACTCTGCTGGCTGTTGGGGGAATTCTTTAACTCGGTCTTGTACTACACACCTTTCTACATGCTGGTAGTCCAAATTTGTTTGGAAAATTTTTGATTACATATTTATTAAATTAATAAATATATAAATAATTGAAGCAATAAATAAAAATAACTGAAATGAATGAAGGAATAAAAGAAATAGCGATTGGACGAAAAGAATGTATTTGTTTGAATGTTGCGTACATTACAATAACAATTTTTAATAGTGACAACAAAATGTTAGGAATGCGGAGGTGAGGATTTATAAGCCAGGCAGTTCTTCTTTAGGAATGTCTTTTTGGCGTAAAAGTCATCACTTACGTCCAAATAAAACGTAGAAATTAAAATCAACAAAAAGTATTGTTAGGAATAAATTTGGATGCACTCATCAGCAACAGCAAGCACACAAAACGAACGCAGAGCGCAAACTACCGCCCACCAACCACACACACACCAGTCGCACACCGACCGCAGTCACTAGCCACAAAACAATCATATGGGCGTCGAGGTGGTGTAACGGTTAAGTACCCGGCTCTGCTATTGCCGTGACTGGATTCAATTGTAAAGAGTTTTTCAATGGCATGCAATGCGTGTGGTTGTGTTGTTTCACGTGTGTTTACATGCCTTGTGTGCTTGTTGTTGATGTCTTTAAATAATATTGAAATAAACGAATAAATAAATAAATTAATTAATAAATTGATAAAATAAATAAATAAGTACCAACCACATATCAACCGTTTTATTACGCCGACTAATAGACGTTTTCATTAGACTATATCGGCCAATCATGGTCGCACATCATCCACGCACCTTCGACACATCTTCAACTCACCATTCACACACCATTCACACACCATTCACACACCATTCACACACCAGCCTCACTACATGACACTGAAGAACTTGACAGCTTCCAACATCTCCTTGGTTATGACCGTACTCAGCCTATCGGAATGCATTTTCTATCTTCTGACATCACTTCCGGGAGATTACTTGGCGGGAAAACTGATATTTGTGAGTATCTGCGCATGTTCGATGGCAACCATCTTGAATGCTTGCTGGACCTCCCTCGATTCATCGTACGAAGCCATCCTCGGCCTCGCTACAGGCAGCTCTTCATTATTGTTTTTGAATGTATACAATTTGCAAATAATATGAGGAGATTTTGGTAATTTAAAGTTTTTATAAAAATGACTTGTTATTTTAAATTTGTAATTTTTATAAAACTTATCACAGATTGGTCTAACTTTTTTTATCATTTCTGATAAATAATTATGACATTGGTCGGCGAGTTAGCTCAGCCGGTAAAATTGCCGTGCTTCTCGCTGTTACGCAATGGCCTGGTTCGAATACTCTCCGTCCGATGCTCAATAACTCTATCAGCATATGAAGTATGTTGGTATGGAAAGTACACGAAAGTTTTATTAAAAGTATAGAATGACATGTCCCCAGCTTTGCGTTTGTCAGAATTGCAAAATAGAGAAGAACCTGCAATGGAACAAGAACCACGATATTGAAAACTTCATCGTCATCCTTGTCATCATCGTCTGCCAGCCCAGGGCGGCAATAACTAGTCACAAAGAGACTCCATCTTCTTCTATTTTTTGTAATTTTTTAGGCTTCTGCGATGTTTATGTTATTTATTTTGAAGTCTTCTTTGATGTTGTCAGTCCAGGTCTTTTGGGGATGAACTTTTCTTTTCTTACTCTTTATATGGTTGAATGAGGTTGAATAATGGTAATTTTTCTAAGTTCATCCTGTTTACATGTCCAAACCAAGTAAATCTTCCTCTCGAGATGTTTTCTATTATGTTGCTCTCTTCAACAAGTTTTTTTCTGATGTTGTCGTTTTTCATTTTTTGGATTCTACAGGCTTACATGGACTAAAATTGAAATTTTGCTCCAATCGCCAGCAGCACGAGTTGGATGTTTTTTATTCGTGTGCGTGGAATTGTTATGATTGAACTTTTAATAATGACGTAAAGACTTGAGACTGTAAATGCCTGGTCCACTCCTGTTTATCGGAAATGAGTCCAGCCCAGCGAAGTAATTAATTATTCTTAAGCCAACATCAATGTGAAGGAATGGGAAGCTAATATGTTAATTATTATTACTCTGACACACAATACTCTGACACACAATTCCACACGTCTGTATCACATTGAAATTCTATCCGTCGGTGAAGAAGTTTCTTACACACTCAGAAACAAAAAATTACAGATGGTTTTTATTTTTAAACTTGAACACACACACACACATTTTTTGTTTACATTTCTCAATATTTCTAACCAAATTCTTTTCGTCATTATTTATTTTATTGAAATTAGAATGACATAAAGTTTTCCAATTTATTCTTTCGATATTTGTGGAACAAAAGCCTGGGCTAAACAAATTCCCTATATAAACCGCAACAAGTGCTGAAAATGATTGAACAATCGAAATAGGTCCTATACACTCGAGAATAAATTGGAAATCTGTATATTATTCTAACTTTAATAAAATAAATAATGATGACATGAATTTGGTTAGAAAAATTGAGAAATGTAGTTAAAAAGCTATCCAGAGCTAGAAATTCGGTAGATTTCATAAATTATATATGCATATATATATACATATATAATAAACGTATATATTATGATATATATACACATAGATATATATCTCAATATAAGCAACATCCGTGTATGCCAATGTTAAGAGCATGATAAACGTTGCACTGCAGTTGACGGCTTACTACTGGCGATGAGTTACACCTACTTGTACGCCTGTTCAGCTGAAGCCACAGGCCTCCACATCGACGTGGCATGGTCAGCCACAAACTTCTGCACGGGGGTTGGAATTTCAATGGCTCCTCTCTTTTCAGGTCTGATGTTACTGGGTTTTTGCTGGTTTGTGTAGCTTTGCATGTCTATGTGGTGGTTGAAGAATGTTTGAGATCTCAATATATCTCAAATGTATAGGATCCAATTCATTCTCGATCAATCATCTTCAGCACTTGTTGCTGTTTATATATGTGTTTGTGTGTGATCTAAATGAGTGTGATATTTGTTTGTGTGATCTATGTGGTAGCATTTTGTGATGGCTTTCCGAATTTACAAAGTTTCCATTAATTAAGCAAAAGTTATGCAAAACTATAAATACTGCATGAAGTTATCCAATTTTCTATTTGGTATGACTTCTTCGACGATAGTAAACAACATTAGCGCATGAAAAAATTCTAAGATGATATATTAGTGAAAGTAGTGCTAAAAATACAGAAATAAAAATGATAAAAACACATGTTCTCCTGCCCGTGTGTGCAGGTCTGATATATGACACGACTCAGTCCTACAACAAGGTCTTCCTCTTGCTCTCTCTCGCCGCTTTCATGAACTGCCTCCTCTTCTCTTCCATCCCGCTTATTCAACACTGCAGGAACCGGAAGAAGAACAGAGGTGACGTGAAAACAAACATTAACGACGACAAAATGATCGGAGGCATTAAGAAGTAGGACGAATTCAATTCTTTTTAGCAAGCGTTCGTGCATACATATACGTAAATTATATATTTCCAAACATGTTCCTTTCAAACTCGTTAACATTCAAATAAACAAACAAGCAAACAAATGTTACAAAGTATTGATTTTTGACGTGAACGTGGTTAACAAATTTTTCTTTTAATTCACAATTTGCATCAAAAGCACGGCGAAAAATAGTCAGTCAGTAGTTTATCGACTTTTAAATTATCATTATTATTTAAAAAAAAAATGTTCAGCACATGTGATGATAGCAAAATAACCTTCTTTGCTTGAATTATTTTTTCAAACAGATCTCAGCAAACCTTGAACGGCTGAACGAGGAGCATCATTAATTTTTATTTTGTATTTCAGCATCCGACTTCATTCTTATTTCTCATTCATCGTCAAATATTTTTTTATCATTTTTTTCATTAAACTTTGTTTTCAGCATACAGCAATTCAACGAGAAAAATAACCGAAAAATTAAATAAGTTATAAACGAATGATAAATAAAAATGGTCTTAAATAAAAATTATTAATGCGATGGCACACAAACAAAAGGAAAGGTAGTCTACAATTAAGAATGTCATCAAACCAACAAATCAAGCAAAAATGTATACGCGCTTATATGTAGAATATAACATGTATATACTCTATATGTATGATATGCACAACTGGCGCCGTTTTGGGGATGTTCAACTTCGCAATGAGTTTAGTTTCGAAGCATGTGCGATGTAACTGAAAAATTGTCAGATAAAAGGGTGAAGATTTTCAGAAGAAAGGATCGGGATAGCAAAAACGATGTAAAAACGTTGAACGGAAATTTACCAGTGGAAACAAGACGATTGCAAAAACCAGGTGGTTCAGGCTCAGTTATATATACGTTCAGAGTAACAAATGGGAATAAGATCAATTTATACGCTGAGGAGCTTAAATTGAAAATTATTAATATATAGAAGCCCGAACAACGCGCTATTTTATGTGGTGTTAACATAAAATTTAAAGTAGCGACTTAATTTTAGTCAATTAAAAGCGTCGGTGTCTGATTTTTTAAAGAGCAAAAAAAGTGACGATATTTAAATTGTTTCAGGGAAGCGAAAAACGCCTGAAAAGATTGAGAAATTCTGCCTTAACTAACCGACAAACTCATACGAATAGTGAATACTTTTGACGTGAAAAAATTACCCAAAGATCAAATTACTGTTCCAGTAGATCTAATGAGTTTGTTCAAGCTCGGACTTCTTCGGCTCGTATTCCTTACAATTGCCACTAATCTTACGACCGTGCACGACGCACTGATCCCAGCACACAAACAGAACTGAGATAAGATAGCCTCTACAACGATTCAGTTAATTAAATTATTTTCTATAACTTGACAAGCTTGGTTATCATCCAAGGAACAACATTTCAAAACAAAAGAGATAATTTTTTGATAGTTAACTTTATTTTACACAAACATATTTTTAATTAAAAAAAGCAGTTTCAAAGACACTGATTAGAATAAAACTGGAAATAAAAACGTGAAAATATAATACTCATGAACAACTGACCAATGACTTCTCTGTACAAATTACAAGTTTCACACATACACACACGCACGCACACACAGGCACACAAACACACACGTTTGTAATTCAATTATTTGGAATGCTGTTCCGACGAGTTACATATTTCCCTCCTCCAAAGGTTTTAGTTTGGGTCTTGCTCGTTTTTTCTTCGTCGAACTACCACCAGCTATTGTAACTTCATCGTTTGAGGTGAACGTTTCACTGTCGCTGGGGTTTGATTGCTTGCTGGTACGAGGTTTTGGCTTTGGGTATGAAGGAGGTTCACTTGAGAAACTTGAAAAGTAGGGTTTGGCTTCGCCTGTCATATTGTCTGTTGGTCGAGATCTCTCGTTGTACGCCTGGTCCAGCAGTTGAATTTCATTCTCAACGTGTGGAAGCACGTGTGGCCTGCTCATTGAAAATTTGAAAGATGTTTGATCGGTGGTGTCGGACAAGTAGGAGAAGTCGTCTCTGTAGTCGGTTTTGATGATGAGATCGGAGGATGCATCGTCGTTCCTGTAGGAGGCAGTCCCGTCCAGCAAGGGACGTTTCTTGCGGGGCTCCTCGCTTCGGTAGCTCTCTGAAAATTTAAATTTATTACACTGTTATGGTTGAAAAATGAAAAAAATTTTAGTTGAAAGAACTTTAAGAAATATTAATTCTTTAAAATCAGGGCTGAAACGTGATGTACACAAAATTTAGTTTAAAATATGAAAAACTGTGTTTTACGTGCTGTGAAATCTCTCAAAATCTTTTGCATTACATGCTTAAACAATGAATAAAAAAAATTATTCACTGCTAGTCTCATCCAGATAATGTCTGCTGCCTGACAACGAGTTGAGCGACTGCCTGCTGGCGTGCAACGATTTGTGCTTCCTATCCTCCTTCTCATCCTTCCTCTGAGATGATTTGATGCAACAGAAGATGAGTGTGGGGATGATGACGAAGAAGATGACGAGAGAAGCGAAGACCAGGGTGATTATGATTGGCAGCCAGTTCATTTTCGGCTGGATGAAGGGATCTGCAAAAAATTCAACGAATATTTTTCAAAGTTCACATACTAAGAGACCTGCACGTTTAGACATCATTTGCTGAATAAATTTTAACAAACCCTTTTCGCAGATGAAGGGCAAAAATTGAGAGCAGTCACTTTGTTCGACTTTGTAATCTCTCAAATGTGAGCACATGTTGTCCTTCATTGAGTCCTTATACACCCACGCTTTCCAGTCAATGTTGTAGTTGAACTGGAACCTTTTTTTGCGATAAGTAAATTAAAAGTTAACTTCATTATCTACTATTAATATTTATAATTCAGATTATTTAAGCTCAAGTGGACTGATGCATTCATTAATTTTACTGTGCAACCAGTTAAATTAAGTTAAGTTGTGTTTTATTTATAAGTTTTAATATTTTTTAAACCTTCCCTATCTTAAATAAATTGGAAAAAAACCTCGACGCTTACAAAAAATTCATTAACCTACGACAAACAACACAGCACCAACTATATAAAAAAACTAGCCAATCAAACAACGTTTACTACTCAACAGCCAGCCTATCAAACAACATGGGCCACACAACGACCAGCCAATCAAACAACATGGGCCACACAACGACCAGCCAATCAAACAACATGGGCCACACAACGACCAGCCAATCAAACAACATGGGCCACACAACGACCAGCCAATCAAACAACATGGGCCACACAACGACCAGCCAATCAAACAACATGGGCCACACAACGACCAGCCAATCAAACAACATGGGCCACACAACGACCAGCCAATCAAACAACATGGGCCACACAACGACCAGCCAATCAAACAACATGGGCCACACAACGACCAGCCAATCAAACAACATGGGCCAAACAACGACCAGCCAATCAAACAACATGGGCCACACAACGACCAGCCAATCAAACAACATGGGCCACACAACGACCAGCCAATCAAACAACATGGGCCACACAACGACCAGCCAATCAAACAACATCAACCTAGCAACAAGTTCTCCGAGGTACTTCTCTCTGCCACTTGGATCACGTGCCCAGGCCAGCCTCCCGTTGTTCGTCTACGTGGGAAGAATCAAAAATCATGAATGTTATATGCAATAACATATTTAAAAAAATATTAACCAATCAATTAACTAACTCGACAAATTTTGGAGGCTTGATCGAAGGATGTGACTCCGCCGAAGTACATGTAACATTTCTTGTTGTACTGCTTCCAACCGGGGTAACATTTACCTTAAAAAAAATATGTTCAAATATAAAATACCTCAACGACCAAACTACAAACCATCAAATGTCTTTTGTAGGCTTTGGAAAAATGTTAACTCTTTAAAAATTTTTTTTGGCAAAAATCATCATGTGTGGAGAAAAGAGTAAAAGCTAAATTTCAAAAAAGCTTTTAAATTTGAATTTATTGATGCATTTTAGTGAGTGACAGAAATTTTTTTTAACAAGTACAAATTTCTAAATTCTAAAGTCATTCTAAAATGAATGCTAAAAATGAAAGGATCAACCAACCAACCAATTAGCCAGCCAGCCAGCTAGCTAGCCAGCCATCTAACCAACCAGCCAGCCAGTCAGCCAGCCAACCAACCAACCACTCAACCAATAAACTAACCAACCATTCAACCAGCCAACCAACCAGCCAACCATCCAACCAACCATCCGACCAACCAACCATCAAGTAATGTGGCGTTGTCTGTGATGAATGGCTCAAAGTTGACAGCGATGAGGTTGTCATCATCATAGCGATCCCATATTCTGCCCGACACGTACGACCTGTGGTTCCGACCCCACCAATTCATCTCCGCTGATACTTTCGGGTACAAGCCATCTGGGTACCTTCCGAAGTTTATCAAAATATTTAAGCTCGTTAGCTTTTGAATTTGTAATTTTTAAATTTTTAAAATTGCGGCAGTGCTTTGTAGAAATTAAAATGCTTTTCATTCATTAACCATTCACGGGCGGCGTGATAGCTCAATGGTTAAAGGCGCCTGGTCTTGCTATTGCAATGACTGAGTTCGAATACAAAGAGATCCCCGCCTATCATATGCAATGTGTATGATGCGTGGTTTGCACGCGTATTCATATACGCTGTGTGTGTTTGTCGTTGAAACCTCTGAAGCAAACGCAAAAGAAAAAGAGAAACCTTTAACCTTTTAATGCCAACAGATATACAAGAAGGTAGTGCAATATTAAACTGCAGATGTAAGCTGAAACTCTCATTAAATAAAATAAGATTCATGAATAAAATGTTTTTCATCTGAAGTTAAACTCCATGTGAACAACTGCGATTTTCTATGTTTTGAAGCCTCAAAAGCTCCCATTGCAATAAATCTTACACTTCATTCCAAAATAAAAACATTACTACACAAAACAGTGGGATCCGCTTGAACTAAAACAGTTGTTTAGAACTTTCTTAACCCGCCGGTAAAATATTTTTCTTTTCATTGTTTACAATTTTTCTATTAAAAAAAGTTCAAAATGTTGAAAGGAAAGAGTGTAGCGAGAAAGACGGCAAGTGAAACAGACTTGGTCCTGTTGAACGTGACCATCTCGAAGACGTTGTAAGGGTTGAGGAGGAAGTTGTGCGTGAATTGAAACTTTGCAGATTTCAAACATATCGTGCTCCGGTTGTATGCAAATGCGTGGTTGTTGTAGATGCTGTTGTATGAATATCTCTGGCTTATATCAATCTGTCAAGTCGAAATGAAAGATGGGTCATGTTTAAAAAACAACGAAATTGTAATTCAATAATTATTGTTATTGATGGATTTATAAATTAACTATGTATATATATGTTAAAATTCAGCATAGAATCAGCTGGATGATTGTCGCGTTAGTAAAATATGCATTTCATCGGAACGTCTAAACTGGATTTTAAATATGTGGAAACGATGGAGCTTGGAACGAAGGCGTTCCATAAAAGTCGTTTTGGAAAATTTGAATAACATTCGACTTCTAAACATTCACGCAGAGCACAACATTGCCTGCAAACAACGTTAAAGTAATGAGGCAGAAGTACTTTGTAAATTAAATTGAATAACAGATTGTACAGTTTGAAGTCTTAACTTTCAAATTCTTATAAATCTAAAGGACACTTGAATGGTTTTGTTAACAGTTAAAGATGACAATTACAGTTTACTTAGAAATCCAAAAAACTTCAAAAAAAAAAAAATTAAAATAAAATTCAAAAAAATTTGTTTCAATATGTGTGTACGAAATGAAAATTTTTCAAGATATAATCATTGAGAGACCTTTTCTTGTAGAGAAGCGTTGAGAATGCACTGAGCGACATTTTTCACCAGAACATTGGAGGTGAAGTTCAGCTGCAAGCCAAACGCTGAAATGATGTTTCTGAACTGGACGTCATTATTCGACACGTAATTATGCGTCACTTGGAACTTCTGAAAGTGGTGGCCTTCATGTTGAAGTTGTTATTAACATTTAATCGACGGATATAAATTGAAGTTGGTAAACAAATACATTAGGAATGAGTAAATAATATTTCATGATGAAAAGTATTAATTTAAAATGGTGAATGTTAGCAATGAACGAAAATAAGAAAGACAATGAGAGCAAGTTTGAGGCAGAGGAACCTTCAAGGTGCATTGGTTCGCCGTGCGTGCTCCTCATGATCAAGTTGTTGGTGACGTTAGCGTAGATGGACGACTCGCTACTCTTGGTTGTGGTGTTGATGGTTATGCCACCGGCGCAGTTGGAAATGAAGTTGTTGGAGACGGTGAGGAGGCGTGTGTTCTGCAGAAATATGTCAATCACTCCTGGGAAGGTGTTGTTCAGAACCTGCTCGTTTGTTTATTTAAGTTAACGTTTGCTTGAATGTTTGATATCTAACATGACTAATTTATGGGTGACAAAAAGAGCAAATTTCATGTTGCTAGTACACATACACAAGTAAGTACATTTATTGCGACAAAATTCGTAATCAAATGCAGTTCCACAATCCAGCAATCAATGACGTGCCCAGCTGCTACAAACCACACGCTGCCCAGAACTGCTACCAACCACACGCTGCCCAGAGCTGCTACCAACCACACGCTGCCCGGCTGCTACCAACTACACGTCGTCCAGCTGCTACCAACCACATGCTGCCCAGAGCTGTTACCATCCACACGCTGCCCAGCTGCTACCAACCACACGCTACCCGGCTGCTACCAACCACACGCTGCCCGGCTGCTACCAACTACACGTTGTCTAGCTGCTACTAACCACACGCTGCCCAGCTGCTATCAACCGCACGCTCAAGTGGTCGAGGCATTAGTTGTCGCGTTTTGAGTACGATTTGTCTTCTTCGTCATCTCGAAAAATCATTGGTATTTATCCAATGATTATTAAAACAAACTTGCCCCAATGCTATGTTTCAATTTTGATAAGACAGATGAAATTATCGATTGAACAGTAAATGATATAATTACAAATTAACAAAGAAAGATGTGAGTTAACTTTCAGTCCGCAGTTGACGACGTGGTTCTTTTCGATGACGATGCGTGGGTTGTTCTCTCCGACGTTCCTGTAGAGAATACCTCCTCGCAAGTTGTCCGCCATGTTGTTCCGCGATATCGTCTGCTGCTGGTTCAAACCTTTTTCAGAATTCATCATCAATTCATTATTTTCAGTTTCGAAAATGGCATCCAACGAAATAAATGGAATACATTAACTTCACGCTTAAAAACTTGATGAAACCAGCTCGAATGAGATGTGAACGGAAACGTCCGTGTGTTGAAATACGTAATTATAAACATTGCGACAAAATTAGTAGTCAAGTAGATCACATTTACAAAGTATTTTTGACAATTTTTTGAAGTAAAAAAATTTTAAATGTCGAAAAAATTTAAAATTTTATTGCAATTAGCAATCTTTAATTTTTTAAAAACTAATCAATAAAAAGAACAAAAACTCTAACCAAAATCCGGCTTGAAGCGTGATGATATGGGGAGCGTTACCACCTCGGCTACAAATCCATAACCACCGTAGGCAGTTGAGGCCGTGATGCGAACTCCCAGCGTGTCAAATCTGGCACTTGTGGTAAAGAACTTCTTCTGTTGTTGTATGGTGCTGTTGTAAGTCAGTTTGGATATCATGTGGTCGGGCGCGAAGAACTCTCCGTCGTACAGTTCAACAGCGTTTGTGTATATGGAGTCATTGAAGAGGTTGAACTGAAGAAAACGAAAGCCTATCTGCTTGTGCGGTTCTTTGCTCCTAAATATCTACCGTAAATAAATAAACATCCAAGGTACATAAATAAACATCTATGGTAAATAAATAAACATATATGGTAAATAAATAAACATCCATGGTAAATAAATAAACATCTGTGGTAAATAAATAAACATCCATGGTAAATAAATAAACATCTATGGTAAATAAACAAACATCTATGGTAAATAAATAAACATCTTGTGATTATTTTCAAGACTTTTAGAGATTTTATGAAAATATTTAATGACCTTCCAAGAAAACAAGTGAGACCAAATAATGCAAAAATTAGGGCGTTCTTAACTAAAAGCCAAAATAGAAGCAGTAACTTTGATGCAGTCGACATTATCGAATGAGTATCGGTAGTAAACGAGAGTTCGCTTCTGAATGAGGATGAACTTCTCGACGGTGCACATACGGACGATACCGTGCAAGTTCTGCGGCATCTCACTGTTCTGCAGGGTGACGAACTGCGAGTCATCTTCCGACGACTGACCATTCAGAATGATCGTGCCCACAGCGTAGCCGTTGTTGTTCGTGATGGCACCGTCTAAGATTGAGAACTGATCGTCAGGCGCTATGAAATCGTAACCGTTCCAGGCCGAGTTCTGAATGCTCACGTGTTTGGAGTCTGGAGCCTTCAGATACGGTTAATGATTAACATAACTTAATAGGTATATGTATTGTAAATAAATAAATTTCGCTAATATAAATCTAATATAAGAAGTACAAATTTGCGATTATAAATAAATAAATACATACACATATGTATTATTATTGTTGCTATTATTATTATTATTGTTGTTATTATTATTAAAGAATATTTCACAAGCTTAATTTTAAAAAATTTTCTAAAAGAGCACTGAAAATGAAATAACAAAATTTTAACTGAAGAAATGAAACAGAATTAGTATGTCAAAACGAAATTAACATAAATTCAACACAAATATGTTAAGTATACATAATCCAATACATCATTGTTACTAATACTCTCTCTAATTGGTAATCCTCTGAAAATGCTTTATCGAATTAAAATAGGGCAATACATTGAATGAAGTAAAAATCAAACTTTAATTTGAAAACTGTGCGAAGTATCTAGAGTTAACGATGAATAAAAAACAGGCATTGACAAGTAATAAATAATAATAAATCAACTAATTAAAAAAAACCAACCAGCTAAACAAATTCTAAACCTTATAAATGGATTGAACAGCTGCGACTTTTTCCTCATGCAGGACACCAGCTCCGTAAATGTTGGCGTGATAGAATTTCGAATCGATGCCATTCGAGTAGTCACTTTCGAAGCTGGTCGACGAGAACCTGATGTTCCCCCAGTAGTCGAAGTTCTCTGCCAAGTTGCGATCACCACATCTCATGTAGACGTAGTTGCCCTGCAGCATGCACCTTTGCAGGTCGTAGTTCAGACGGTGCTTGCAGTCGTTCAGATTGCTCTCCGAACCATCGCATATCATGGTCTCCCTCCAAAACCATTCAATGACCTCAAGTCATTAATAGTTGAAATAAACAATATTTAAACATTATTGTTTAAGTAATGTCTATTATTAAATTCTCAAGAGCTTCAAGTTCTTATTTGAAAAACTCCACAAAACTATACTTTTTCCATTAATCGACTTACTTATCCACTCTGTGAGTCACATTGAAATGTTTAAAGTCTCATTTAGCTTCCTCTACCTACAACGTCCTTCATTTGCTTTCTCGCCGTTCACTCCACCAATACACCACCAAAGGTTGGGACACCAATTGTAAACATCCATTCTAACATTGAAAACTTAAAATTCCCCATGACAGCACGTTGACGTAAAATTGAATGGTCATAATTTTTTTCCAATCAAATGCAAAACTAATATTTTTTTGTAACAAAATCTTAACATTCGTTCAAACAGTTTCTCATATTGACAATTAGGATCTACCCCTCAGACCTGTTGTTATGTTGAATAAATCTCCGGCTTATTGTGCCAAAAATAATTAACTAAATTGGCACGTTACTGAATTATTAGCAAAGCTATATGAAGTAAAAAAAGATGAAAAATGGCAGAGGTGAGTACAAACTTGTTCGGCCATGAGTTGATAGCCCAGGACGAATATGTCATAGAACCTACTCCGCTGCACGACAACGTTTGAGTGCTCCTTCTTCATCGTTTTGCAGGCGACCTCTGCTGTCTTCTCGTTGAACGCATCATCACACACTATCGTCCACCTCTGCTCCGTGTTGTTGTAGATCTCCAAGAAACCTCCATTCTCACTCTCCCCTCCCCTCAGCCTCATCTCATAACCTACGTAGGGATGCAAATCTGGGTGGATGTACAATCTCGGCTTACCATCTTCCAAAGATCTGACAGTTGCAAAAATATTAAACAATTATACCAATTGGAATTCATTTCAACTGTACTACTTCGACAGGTTTCATTTTACTGAGTATTCACAGGTAATCACAAACCAATTGAGTAACAAAATAGTTAGACAGGAAAGACCAGATGATTGAAATTTATTAGGAAAATGTCAAAATTAGTTTACATCAATTCAACCTCAACATCATTGCAAAATATTTTGGAAGAAGAGCGTTAATAAAATCCATGCATTGTCATCGGAAATGAACAAGTTCAGTGAATAGATTTCGGCTTAATCGGACAATGGAAGGTTATCGAAAAATCAATAAGAAAATGTGTACAATAGAAATAAACACGTAAAGTTAATATAAGCAGTAAAAATAAATATGAGTTGTAAACCGTATGCTTCTTACCTTTTACTGGGTGTTTTTTTGATTTTAGATTTGTCAACAGGTTGAAAGGTGATTTTGTTATTTGAAGATCCGTAGGCAAAGAGAGATCCAAGTACTAGAATGCCAACACCCGGATAGAACTGCATGGTGACTCCCTCGTCAATCACCATCGAGTAACCCTCCATTACTGTCAAATCTCGTTCAACAACGTAAGGCTGGCTCCTGAAAGGTATCTTGATAGATTCGGATATTCGTCCGCCGAGGGGTTTTGACAGGTCGATAACGTTTCTCAATTTATTTTCCGTTGAGGGTTTAGCTTCAAATGTTGGGTTCATTAGGAAAGGAATGTATTCTGCAACAGCGAAGTTGTTCCAATCGTCAAAATCAAAAAGTCGTTTCTGGATAACAACTTGGTCGATCGAACCCCACCAGTTCTCCGTTACGTCCAAATAGTTTTCAAACTTCGAAGCCGCCTGACCGCCGAGCAGTTCATAAGACATGTAAGGATTGTTGACAAGATTTCTGTTGATAGTGATATTTTGAAGACCTCTCACACCAACCGCATATGAAATCTCGGATACCAAGTTCCTGTCGAAGAGCATTCGCGGACCTTCATTGTTCTCAAAACTGTTGTACACCACAGTGGCCTGGTTGT
The DNA here is from genome assembly GCF_000326865.2 of Helobdella robusta. Taxonomy (NCBI): domain Eukaryota; kingdom Metazoa; phylum Annelida; class Clitellata; order Rhynchobdellida; family Glossiphoniidae; genus Helobdella; species Helobdella robusta. The sequence continues at coordinate 923,261 of NW_008705246.1, read as the reverse complement.
TTCAATTAAGCATATTGTATGAATATAATGAAACTCAGAATTAAACACACAGTAGAAAGTGGAGTTTGAAATAATAAATTTAATATTACATTAGCATTTTAGTTGAAGTTTTTGTATAAATAAATAAATATCAAATACAACAACACTTTAAAACTGCTAAACGTGAACAGAACTACCGTGAAGAAATGTGATGAAGTAATTCGACAACTACTTGATGGATGAGAAAGTGACAGTTTCAGAGAAATAATTGAATCAACAAAAAAGAAATTTATCACATCCAGGTCAAAACTAATAGATCATAAATGCGCCAACCATAACATGCAAGAAAGATATTTGTGAAAATATTACAACGGCAGCAGGGAGTTACATACTTCGACCCACTGCGTGTATGGCGTGTGGCTGTTCATGTTGACCTCCAGCATGTACCTGTCGTTCAGTTTAATACATTTTGCGCCATCTACAATTTTCTCTTTAATGGTTGTCATAATATTATAGGAATTAAATTAATGACACTCCTGTAAATAGTAATTGATAAAGTCGTGTTCTCACAAAAAGCTGAAAATGTAAAGAATTTTTTTATCGACATTGTAGTGTCTGGTCGGTAAGTGTGTTGTTTTTTTTGGAGTGCATTGTATAATCGTCGTAGCTGACACTTATAGCAGGATGCTGCCGCACACTAAAAATCTAAAATGCAACCAAAATTTTAATGAGGCTGAACATTTCTATGAATATTGTGTCTCTTTTTTGAATTTTGTCCTTAACATATCAATAATGGTATCGACATTTCCAAAGCATTTTTGTTAAATCAACAAGCACAGTAACCAAAAGTGTTTAAAAATAGCAACCATCATACCGGCCCATGTTGTCGCTGACTTGATTATCACGAAATTCAAAATCCTTCTCAGTGCCAGAGAACTCGATGCATCCCCTTTTGCACTTGTTGTGGTGGAATTTATTGCTTGATATGCTGGCGTTGCAGTAGAAGCCACCGATCACAAACTCGAAGTCGTCGTTGTGGCTGAATAGTGAGCCGTTAATGTTGATACTGTGGTTGAAAAGGTCGGTGAACATCAAGTTGACTCGAGGAAATTCAATAAAAAGCCCTCCGGCTTGATTCTTTGTGAATGTCAGATCTGAGACCTGAATCAGTATAATTAAATATTATCACGTATTATTCTTACAAAAATTGAATGAAGCGATGTTAACATTAAGGAAATGTTAAGACAAACGCATCCAAGATTATTCTAACAGACTAAAACGATTGAAGTGGCTAACGGTCGGTCCACTGAATGTCATACGCAGTTAATTTCAAGATGGAATAACTTTACAAAGAATGCAAAGATTCGATCATAGCCAGTATTATGAAGGCATGATTTCATCAAGCGAGAAGTTTTTGCAAAATAAATGCTGCTAATTTTTAATGTTTCTACGCACAAGTGACGCTTGAAAGTCACGAAAAACAACAAAAGCACACGTTATCTATCAAGCAAAATAGTCCGTCAAAGTATGAAATTTAGATTCGCCATTCAAACAGCCTATTTCAAGTATAGATAGAATCACAGCTGCTATCATCAACAAACCTCTTTCAAGCGTGTTCACTAATGCGTTAAGTTATAACTTAAACCAACAGAAGACTAAATTATTTGAAAAGAACGAAAATTCAAGACCTCCCAAATCCAGACGTTGTTAGAAAACCCAAGTCCAACATGAGAAGCCACTATGCCTCCTCCATTGTTCGTGAAGATACAGGAATGAATTCTGTAGGACACCTCAGCTATCTTCAGCGAAGTCTCCAACACGGACGAGGCGGGAAAGTAGAGAGAATTGTACTTGGTCATACTGTACACAGCGATGCTTCCAAACTTGTTGTTGCTGAACGTGCAGTTCCTTACGTCCACCTTCTCCCAGTTGTAACGATGAAAAATGGACAAGTACTCGTCCGAAGGCTGGTTGAAGACGTTGCTGACCATTCCATACCTGTTGCCATCCAATATGTTGTTGAACAAACTGATGGATCCAAGTGGATAGTTCCAATTCCCTTGCTCTGCAAACAAAAATCTTAATGTAAATTAAGTTGTTTAATTTTTATAAGCTTTTGGCAACTTTTTCAGACAACTAAAATCTGTTTTTTTTTCTTAATACAATCATGTTAACGCAACAAACTTTGTAAACAAAAAGCAGTTACAATTCGCTAAAAATATACGAAAAAATGTTTGCATAAAAATCTGTCTTAATTTCAATCTTAACACGTAACTGAAAAAACTGAAAGGGAGTAACTAATCCATGGAAACAGTACGAACTTGATCTGACAACAAAAGCCAATCTGCCAGAAGCCACGCCAGTAAGAGACCACCTGACAGTCATGAAGAACATTTGGGAGACGACAGGGAAGTCAATGATGTCATCGTCAACCACCCACTTCTTCGTATAATCGTTGATGGATGATGCTCGGCCATCGTACACCCAGACTTGTTCCTCTGAAGTGTCCGGATTGTAGTCAACTAAGTCGACCATAACCTAGTTAGTTGGTTTCAAAATATCGACCATAACCTAGTTAGTTGGTTTCAAAATATGCAAAAAAGGCGAAGAACATTTTTTATTTTAACATTACATCATAATATTTTTTTTAATCTTATTTGCAATTGATTCAAATACATTTTGGAAAGCCGCATTTTTTCACAGTTTTTATCCCGCCATATACTTTATTATATACGTTTACTTGAAACTTTTTGAACTTATCTTAATGCTGACAACGTATACAAATTTTCGTAAAATGCAACCAAAATTATAACTAAATACGTTCATAAATTATAAGTAATTTTCAATTTTAATTCAGGAAAAAAATTGTGAGTTATACCCTGAAATGTTGAGTGACCATAAACTCAATCATGAAACTTTTTATCTCTTTAGTGTATTGCCTCTTCGTCATAACCCAGATGACCTCATGGTCTTTCAGCATGATGCTCCTCGTTTCATTCAGAGTGATGTACTTGTGCACACCTGCTCTCACCTGCAGTGCTTCATATGACGTCATTGTTGGATTGTACTCCAACCCCTCCTTGGAATTGTTCTTGATGACGCAATTGGAAACTTCAAAGAAGGAATCTCTGACGGAGAGACCAACACCTTGGTTGCTGCTGACTGCTGAGCTCCTCAAGTGGCAGCCACCGTATGCCTGCATGTGTTTGTACGTTCAAAAATGAAATCATTTTTTCAATCCAGCAAGATGTAGAAACAAGAGATAATAGTTTAGTGAAAACTACAATTGATATACGGTTGCGTTACATCGTAACACTTGGAAATATAATGCTCTAAATCGACGTTACATAGCTATGACCATAATCAAAGACAAAACATTTAATAAAAATTGAACTTGACGATCCAGTTGAATAAATGCAGTAGCCAGAAAAACTACTGAAATGAAACATTTTTGTGTAGAAGATAGATACGTAGTGATTGTATGTTGCTGGGTTCGATCAAGCGAGCATGCGCATGCAAGGCAAAGTTAGTGGTTTAAAATTACTTTTTTAAAGAATTTGCTTGTTAACAAATTGTTTTTCGTGAACAAGGCAGTTTGATAAGAAGTTGTAAATTTTCTTTCCTTCGCGACATATTCAGAAGCGAACATGAATGGACGAGCTGTATTGGATATCAATAGATTCATGGTAAAAACAAATCAAAAATTAGCCAACATCATTCTTCATGATTTGTAAGCCGTCGTGAGCATTGTTTCTGATGCTGAGGTGGTTGAGGGCATGCACGTTGTAGTCGATTTTCAGGGCAGGGACGTACACGGGCACCGATGGGTCATTCAGGCCTGCCCCCTCAATCACCACGTGAGACATTCGACTGGATGACGCACTCCCCAAAAACCTTACCCCTACAACGTTAGAGAATAATCAAATTCAAATTATATATAACAAAGGTTAATTTATCAAACAACAGCACAGCGGCTTAAACAATGGAAGTGCACATTTCAAGCTGTGCCAGTAAGTTCTTTAATTCAAAAGTGAATTGAATGTTGGCTATCAAATATAAAATGGTCAAGCATTACATAATAATGAGCAATTGGGAGCAGCAGAAATGAACTGACCAGACCAGGCGGGATGATGACATCTGACATAAACGTCTTGCGTATGATCACACGAGTGCTCCGTCTGACTCTCGCACGCTAGCAAGTTAACATCCAAGTCACCACAGCTCACGTGACTCAACCTGATGTCCAGATTCAAACTGCTGGTCTTCGGTTTGACAACCTTGACCTTCCAGTCATCAGGACGTATGACGAAGCCCATCATGTTGCAGGCCACTGCCGCATCCCTCATTGTCCATCCCTGAAAATTATTTTTCTTCCGTTCATTTGAAAATATTTCTTTGCCACATATAGGATGCTCAAAGTCATTCAGAACATTTTGCATAAAAAAATTGAGAATCTCTTCCATATTTCTAAATTCAAGAGCATATAAATTTCTGGGGAAGAACCTCATTGCAGACAGTGGACCAGGCATCAGATTCATTCCTGCGAACTTGCAACCATCCTTCAGTTTTCGTGGGTCCACCAATAAATTTTACGAGTGAGGTGTCGTTCACATCTTCAGAAAAGCCATCAAACGTCGACGCAGTATGCGCCAACGATTCATTTTTTAACTTCATCACGATAGGATTTTCAGCGGACCCATCGAATTCAACCTGTCCTTGTATCAACAAGCCGAGTGAGTTTTCAAATTCGAACACTGTCCCTGCAAAAATCATCAAAACACATTTGATTTCCTCTCACGTTTAAAATGGTGAATGGAATTCCAAGTGTTCAAAATCCAAACATGATGCAAACCTGGCTTGACGATGAGTTTTCCAAAAGGTTTAACACTGATATCCCGATCGACGTAGTAGGTGTGGCCTGGTGATGTCGTGAACTCCCTGGTCAACCTGCCTCCAAGTTTGGAACCTCTAACAAACTCGACCTCAATCTCGATGTTCCTGTCAGTGAGGACTGGCCCGTAGAGCCAGGCATACTCCAGCGATGGATGGTAGAGAATGCGAGCCAGATTGAATCGAAAGGCCTGGTCGAATATTCTCTCGATCACGTAACTGTTAACAAGATTAATAATAAATGACGAAATGTTCATTTTATGATACAACTAGTAGATAGGTAACCAAAAAAGATAGAAAGCGCTGATTAAAAAGTAACAATGAAAATGTGAAGTTTGACCGGCTCAAAACAAACAATGGGCAACAATATGGCAGACCTGTAGTTTGTAGTTCCCCACCACTGTTCAGATGCTTGGATGTTGGCGTTCATCTCGAGAAGATGTGTGGAGAGTTCGTACGTGGACTCTCTGTTTATCAGGTGGTTCCTCTTCAGGACAACATTGTCCGAGGAGACGACGAGAACCGCATGTGACCTTATCCGCTCGTTCAATCCCTCCAGTCCACTTTTTATCACATTATCTTCCAGAAAGTTGTACCTGCGTATCAATTTCAACACAAAATTCAGCATCAAACGTTCGCTCCATCCAACAAACACTCGTCATGGATATCGTGTGTAGGTGCGGTGAAGGCTGGCTTAATTAAGCCGCGGTATACATTCACGCATCTGAAATGAGAGGAAAAATATCTTTAAACAGGCTCGCTTTTATTTTATTTGCTGGACCATTTTTTAAGTAGTTTTTAATGTTTTAATCAGGGTATATATTTCCTACAGATAAAATTTTAATTAATTTTCTTCGATTTTAACTAAGCAGAATAAAAAAAACTCTGACCTATTTATTCCATGCAGAATATAAATTGGGTGCTGATGAGAAAATCATAATCAATTTGAAGATAACATGGAATGGTGTATAATGCTTACAACGCACCTGAATATCAATTTCTGGAGAAGACTTCCCTGCGATAGTCTGAGGAAGGCGACATACTGGCCACTGTTTTGTAGGAAGCTGCAGAGATAGAGAAATCAAGTTAGGATACCAATCGTCAGTTTAATGCAAGCATTATAGCTTCTATTTCAATGGAAAGTTTCGTAACAATGAATGGAATAAATCTAATGACAAGTCGAACAGAAACTATATTAATGTTTTAACTTGCGTGAAATATAAAATAAAATATAACACAATTAATATACATTCACAGGTTGATTAATCGCAAAGAAATTATTGAATCAACATGTTTTTGGTGTGGGTGAAAAATTCTTTGCATTAGGTTCCATGTTATTTCTTAATGTTAGGCGTTGTAAGATGAAGCGAAACGTTATTTTACAACTTACTGAGGGTAACACCCATCAAAAATTGTACATTTTTTTGTAATTTTGAAAGCCTATCAGTAAAATTCAACACTTTTTTTTCGTCATTCATTATCTCATCAATTTACAATTATGTTGCATGATCAGCACAGCTACTTTGTCAGCATATGAAAAGATAGCAAATAAATAAGCCATGTAGCGTATGAACTTTTTAATCAATAGAAGTGACAACAAAGCAACATCAAAAATAATAATTTTTTTTCAAACAATGATAAAGCAGTTATGGGTGACTGTATCCCTTGCAAACACCATCAACCCTAACTCTCACCCACTTGTTTCCCTCCACTTCATAGTCCACCGCCATCCCCTGGAGGAACATCAGTCTTCGGAAATCGTCGGAATTGTCAATGAGAAGAACGCGTTTTTTGTGCTGTTTGAAGGTGTTGTTGGCGATCCTGCCGACCGCATTCAACATGGGAGACATCCTGATGGCATGGTCCTTGTTTCCCTGAAATATGTTGTACCTTGTCGGCGTGGTGTTAATGTTATTGGCGATTGTTAACTATCACACAGAATTATTCTAATCTAAACGTAAAAATGTATCATAAATTCGATAAAAGTCATTTTCATTGCCAGCAACCCATCTATCTTGAATAATAAAGTTGGCCATTGTTAACTATCACACAGAATTATTCTAATCTAAACGTAAAAATGTATCATAAATTCGATAAAAGTCATTTTCATTGCCAGCAACCCATCTATCTTGAATAATAAAAAAGCAAGCACATCTGAAGAGAGGGTAAACAGTCGAGTTGAAAAGAACGAACGAACGAAAACTCACCCAATTGTGATATTTGTCATGTTTTGAAGAGGAATATTGTTGTAGCAAGTCAAGAACTCGATTCCATTCTTGTGGTTGTCAAGGAAGAAGCTGTCGTTGACAACATGAAGGGCAGACCTACAAAAATTCGCCACACTCAGGCCGTGACCTATGTTGCCGACAAAAGTCGAAAAGGAAACCTCGGTTCGCTGATGTCTGCATTTAAGGACAACATTTAAAATATCGCGGTGTTAATCAGCGCAATAGTATGATGCAATTTGATGTAATAAGGGTTAAAAAAATATTCTTGCCATTTGACGATGATGTGATTACATAAATTGAGAAGCAGCCTGACCTGGCGTATCTGGTCTTGTTGTCAATGTTGGTCTCGTTGAAAGTGATGTTGACGCCGTTGCCCAGGTTGAAGTTGAACGAGGACCTGTTGAAGATCCTCCAGCCCCCTTCCACTGTAATGTTGACACCATTGTCCATATTGTAAGCGACCAGTGAGGAGTTTATCAGCACATCGCCTGTGAGTATGTCAGTGGATCAATAATAGAGGTCATGTCATCTTTGAATGGTCGAATGAGAATTTATTTCAATTTACGCCATTAGCGTTGTAGGTAAGATTGACAAATTTAATAGAAGTTAGCATAAGCTTACATAACCGAAAGTTTTAAATAAAAATTAAAAAAACAAAATGTTGTTTAAAATGTAAATTGTACAGTTAATAATTGAAATACAACTTAAAAAAAGCTGCAATTATTATTATTATTATTATTATTGATATCTACGAAGTCAGCAGAACATTTTAAGAACTGATTAAACATGAAAGAAGCAGAGCAAGCAAGCAAGCAAACCTGCACCGCCGTAAACTCTCACACCGGCCCCATATCTGTTGTGAGTGATGTTGCTTGCGTTGACTATCACGTAGTTCCTCAAGTTCTCAATGAAGAGGCCATGTTGCATGTTGTTCGTCACCAGAGTGTTGTTCATGAAAAATTCTGGAGCTGAGGCTGTTGGGGAAAAACATTTTAAGATTATGATTCAAGTTGTTTAATTCAACCATAATAAAATTCATTATTTTTTGAGTTGGTTTTCAATTTAAATAATTTCAAAATGACATTAAATCAATATTGCTCGGCAAATAATAAAAACAGCGCATCAATTTAAACTTTATTAGGAGCAAATAAATCAAAATTTGGCAGATCATTAAAGAATTATAAAAAGTCGATTCAATTGAACGGTAGGTGCGTGCATGTAAGCATTTTGAAACAAACGTAAAACAAGGAAGACAAAAATAAAATCTGAATAACAAACATCTTTATAACAACATCTATAAACTCTAAAAACAACAAGTCCACAGACACTAACCAACAGCGGAATCGATGACAATTGTGAACTTGATGCAGGTCTTCAACGTCTCACACGACCTGGAAAACCTCGGAGACCAGGTGAACTTGATGAAGATGTTGTCGTACGTCGATGTAACCCCCATAGGCAAGGTTCCATTAATTATATCGTAGGAGCCGAGGATGGGATAGGTCTGGTCGGAGCCGTCGTGAACAACCAACTTGCCTTGGTAGCCTGGTTCAATGTCCATCTCGAGGACATTCATGGTCAGTCTCTCCCCCACCACCGTCGTGAATCTCTTCAAAATTCAGTGAAGAAAGTTTGCGAAGTGTACTTTTAATGCACAGATTTAAAACAACTATAAATTTAACATAGTGATTGAAAAAAATGACAGTTTGACTTAACCACAGACAGCTACCAGAGTTAAAAACAGTTTCCAAATAAAATTTTTATCAAATGACATAATAACCAACCAAACCAAAAGAATACTCCAATTTATGCATAACGAACCTTGAGGCACTCGTATGAAAAATTTGGTATGCCGTGGATGACCAGTGGAAATGTTTGAAGACGCAGGTGGGACAGGTCACAAAATGTGGCCTCCTTATCGTATATGACGTAACGACCGGACAGAAATTTCACTTTCACTCCGTTTCCATAATTTGACGTGAAAATGTTATCGGTGAGCGTCACGTGACCCAGATGGCTCTCAATTGCGATGCCGTGCCCTGCGTTCGTAACATTAGGCAGAAGTTAATGATTAGTGTTCCATTGCTTGTTTTAAAACAACCAACGGCATTCTAAATGAAATTTGGTAGTTTTAAATGAATAAATAAAATATTATTTAACCCAACGTTGCATGTAATAGAAACTTTAAATTACTAAAAATCTAACACAACCGTTTGTCCATCGGCGAATTGAAATGTTCATTAAAATAAAACAATGAAAAACCAAACTGAAGCAACCAGCCTCTGTTATTTTCAAAGGTGGAATTGTGGACGACAGTGGTTGAATGTACGTTGGTGAAGTTGATGGCGTCAAGAGCAGAGTGGAGGATTCGAACGTTGTAAAGATGGGGCACGTGCGGGTCCGCCCTCAGAGATGGGATCGCATTTCCATCCTTTCCTGATCCTTTTCCATTCAGTCAAACAGATCAACAATTAACTTATTGCAGAGAACATCGATGGGTTGTTGAGCGAAACGTTAAATATCGAGTTAGTTGTGATCAAAATGAATAGGTCAGTTTTGACAACTTTTCGTGAAACTTTAGCTAAACTTTGATAATGGCAATAAGACTATTGTGAGCTGCCATTATGTTCATATTAACTGAATTACGAACGTGAAAAAGTGTAAAAATTGGAAAAATATTTTCATTTAACCATTTGATATCAATCAATCTTATGGAAAATGTTCAGAATGATAAATAATGAGCTATTCGGACATTTTGAAATTAAGAAATAATAACTAAAACTTGTTTTTCTAATTTCTATTTATGATGATGAATTGAACAAATTTTTAAACATCCAGGTAGCATTTGCTATATCTAATTACTTTTTTAATTATTGAAATATGTCATTTATAAAATTCATTATATTATTAAAATAACTAGAAGCGCTTATCATTCACACGTCGTAACAAAATGTGCTAATTTAACAATCAATAAATTAAAAAAATATTATTATCCCATTGTAGGATATGACAAAATGGGACTGACAAAGATCCCAACTAACCGGCATAGAGGATGTCAACAAATTGGAGAACGGAAGTGGATTCATTGGTGCTGATGTGGCCATTGATGACCTTGCGAGTTGTTGTGTTGTAGAATTCAATACCGGACCAGAACTCATTTTTAGCCGGGTTATGTGGGGACAGACCCTTACAACGGAGATGGATGGTTCGTTGGTGGTCTGTTTTTAAGGAGCGTTCAGTGTACAATAAGCACGTAATACAAAAATTTCATGCTAGTAGCAAACTGAACTTTAAAATAAATTAATAAACTTTCAATGAATTCATCAATCCAGTAATACAAACCAACTCAAATTTAATATTTAAAAAAATTATAACCCATTTTGAGTTTTGAAGCAAAAACATTAAAAGTTAAATAATGATACCAGCGAATAAAACTAGAAACATTGCCGTTTAATAATAATTACATATATTTGTATTTGCAATTATTGATTACAATGAATTTGTCGGCGAAATGGTTTATGGTTGTAATAAACTTATAACTAATTCTCGATATCAATGTACCAAAAATTATGGTAAAATGCATTGAAATTCTTAATAAAAAATATTTGTTTAGTTAAATTGTGTATTTTTCAATCTTCATTTAGTCGTAAATAACTTACTTGAAAACAGTCTGAGCTAAATCTTAAAACCACGCAATATTTATCACTAAAAATTCAACTGAAGGACTTGAGCACTTCACTTTCATTTGTTTCATGGTTCTTCATTAAATGAATTCAACCTAACTAACGACAAATATCAAATCCAATCTTGACTTTAGAGTAGCCGGGACACTGTTTAACACTGCTCTCCTTGCCTGCACATGATGGGGCATGATAGAGCATGTACAAGGTGTGGTTGTATGTCCAGGGAAGGAAGGCGAAAGTGCCTGTCTCGAATCCCAGCTGTCTGCAAGCCACGTCAACATCTGCCTGGGTCCAACTGAAATGAAAGCGCAGTTAGTTTTAATAAGAGTGTGTATTTATAAGAGTTTTCAAGAGAAATATTATGAAACATACCGATTATAAAACATAATTTACAATAAAAAAACATAATTTACAATAAAAGTTTGTTGAGAAATCGCTGCTTCCACAAAATTATGAACATTATTATTTCAGCATGTAATAATTTTTATACCCTTTGAAAAAATATCCAAATCTGATGTTTTAATAGTAAGTTAGTAGTGAGTAAATTTTGCTAATAACCTTTTTTGATGAATTTACATCAACTGTTTTTACTAACAGTCAATGAAAATGTAAAACATTACATGCTAAAATATGCAACTATGTGGGTACATATTATAAATAACATTTAAAAAAAACTTGAATTATCATTATAGCCTACCATTATTAAAAATTTTGTTGATATAATTATTTCTACAAATATCAGAAAAACAGAATTTTTTTTATCCAAATTGAAATCAATGAAGAAATATTTTTTCATTGTTAAAAATTGGCAAACATTTCCAAGTTTGATGAGACAACGAACGAAGCAACCAACTTGACGAAATTGGCACAGACACCTCTCCACTTTCCATTGAAGAGAAGTTCCAGCCTGCCCAGGTGCACACTGAAGTCTTCCACCAGACGAATGTCATCGGGCCATCGTGGTTGGTTCAAATTCTCCAGAGATGATTTTGTGAAAACAATTCGCTCATCTGGTGTTCCCTGCCAAGTTTATATTTATTCACGTTTACATGGAAAAATATACTTGGAATTTACAAAAAATTATCGACTTAGAAGATAGTAGAGACTTCATGAGCCAATTTTTAATTTGACATATAATTAATTCTAATATATATATATATTTAATATTCTAATATTCAATACACAATAATGAAATATTTATTAAATTTTAAAAATATAAATTGGTATTTTTAAATTAAAAATTGTAAAAATAAAAAAAAGTGTCATAAAACCCATAGCTAAGCAGTGAAGACTTTGAAGAGATTGTATAATTGTGAAATATACAAATATTATTTAATAATCTTAATTAAATTAAAAATAAAAAGTGGATGGCTTTAGTGAATCGGTTTTGAAATTGGACATTGAAATGATAGTTTTAAAAAATTATTAAGGCTATAAACAAAGATTTAAATTGGAATGTGGAATATTACACAACATGGAGAAATAATACGCTGCAGAACATAATGTTGAATGCAATCTTCTTCTTTTTCATTCGAAGTATGAAAGGTCCAATACAATAAAATAAACTTGATAGATATAACAGACTGATATCAAACCTGAGCAATCAACGTGCCATTGATACCAAGAGTCACAGATGGTCGGAAAACAAGTCGTGATCCAGGCTTCAATGTCAAGGTGGCTTCCTCCATGATTGTCAAGTCTTTTTTTATTTCACATGGACTGTCTAATTTACCTATTGTCACCTATAATGTGGGTATTTTTAAAAATTTTTTAGTTCAGCATAATAGTTTTGTGATTAATCATTTTTATATTACATTTTATGTAGATTGACTAGTAAGCACACCTAATGTGTACAAAAATCTATGTTTTATTTATCCTAAGCGAACAATTTCAAATATACAAAAAATATATAAATAAATTAATTTTATCTCTTATTTTACTACTATCCTTATCCTATCATCACGATCATCACATCATTCCATACTCATTCACTTTTACTTACAAGTTTACAGAAATTAATTATATACTGTAATGAAAACATTACTCTCCAAACCAACTCAAACATAAGTGAAAATCATACAACGTTAGAAACTTTAAGTTTAAGATGAAAATTAAATGATTGGATGAATATGAAATGAAGCTTGCCTGTCTTTGGATAAATCCCCCATTTGATATTAAATCACAATTGAAAGTCGGGGACGCCGTGTGAATCATTAGAAGAGCAAAATGAATTGCAATGAAAAAAGTTAATTCTGAGGACCACATCTTTCCTCTCAAACTTTTTCGATTAGGGATTAGTGATTGGGTTTGCGGCGAAAATGCAATCAATTTGTTATTTTAAACATTTCGGCTTATTTACGGGTCTCAACACGTGATTGAAAATGACAGGTGTATCCAGGTGAGTTAATAATAATAAATAATAATAGCTTCATGATAACCGCATGAGTGAGTATCGCTTAATTAATAAATTAAATATGTAAATCATAATTAAATAACTTTTAGTTAATTAAAAAACTCTTAATTAATTAAAAATTTCCTAATTAATTAAACAACTCTCAATTAATAAAAGATGTTTTATTAATTAAATAACTCTTAATTAATTCTCTTTGCATTTTAAGACCTTTAAACAACTTTTAAAACAGTTTTATAATAAAAATTTTAATGAAGAAAGCTCTGGCCAAAACTTCCACAGACCAGTTTTGTGGTACCTACGTCAGCTGCAGTTTCAGGTGGCCTTAAATACGATTACGTTAAGTTAAGCCAATTCTTTTTGCTCTTCACTGGCTTCCGGTTTATCAAAGAGTTATTTTCAAGATATATTTAACGGTTTTTAAATGTTTCAAAGAAGTCGCTCTAAATATTTAACTGACAGAGTCATTTCTAGAACAATGCCACTGCTGAGTGAAACATTGCGTTCTGACAAATAAGTTTTTCTCTTTGTACCTGAGACAAACTTGGTTTTCGGTCGAAGAAATTTCTCCGTAATGGGTCCTGCTCTCTGGACTCATTTTCCAAGGGACCTTGGTGATCCTGCGTTGTCTGTTACTCGTAAAAGGTTGAAAAACCATCTTTTTGTCCAAAGTCCGCGTTAATGTTTTTTCCTTCCATTCATTGCATTGCCTTAGTAAAGTGCAATAATCGTTAGCGCCTCTGAGATCTTTTTAAAGGGCGCTTACAAACACACCAATAATAATAATAATTTACATTGGAGAATCTAGGGAGAAGCCAGGGGGCATGTGAGTCAGAAATAAAAACCATTTTATGTGTAAAATCGACCAAAAATTAATCGTGATAAGCAAATCGTGATCCAGGCTTCAATGTCAAGGTGGCTCCCTCCATGATTGTCAAGTATTATTTTGATTTCACATGGACTGTCTAATTTACCTATTGTCACCTATAATGTGGGTATTTTTTTAAAATTTTTAGTTCAACATAATAAATTTGTGATTAATCATTTTTACATTACATTTTATGTAGATTGACTAGTATGCACTTCTAATGTGTACAAAAATCTATGTTTTATTTATGCTTAGCGAACACTTTCAAATATACAAAAAATATATAAATAAATTAACTTCATCTCTTATTTTACTACTATCCTTATCCTATCATCCCCCGGTGAAAATTTAAAATTTTTAAAATTTTGCCTTTCCCCCGTCAAAGTTGTCTAGATCCAGCATTCCACATTCAGTAAATAATTTATCGTTGTTGGAAAGAAATCAGAAATTCAGTGGACTAAAATTTCAGTTGGTTTAAAATTTATTACCTTTATATAATTTTTCAATGGGTTTAAAATTTATTATATATAATAAAAAAGAATGAACCAGTTAACGTTATTGGTAACGAATGGTCTTTATTTTATTGATAACCACAAAAATTAAAATACTCTCAACCAGTTTTTTTTTTATTAACACTCCCTATACTTAATGTGAAGGCAATTCATCTCTCTCGCTTCTGCAGAGGGAGAGGAGTCAATTGTTTAAATACAAAAAATATTTACTAAAATTCCATGAATTGAACTGAATGAAGTATAATTAATAACTTTTTAATTAAAGTAATTTTTAAAAATTAAAACTAATGAAAAATATCAAAATTAATCACGAGTTGCGATGTAAAACAACATAAATCCAGATTTCTTAATTTCTTATTACTATGGTACACACCATTATTTATAACAATTAATTATTAATAATTATTACTATTAATTAATTAATAATATTATTAAATATTAATTATTACACGACATACATATTATTGTGTCATAAGCATTAAAAAACACATAGGAAGGGGGATTTCCCTGCATGAATTATAACAGATGAGTAACGTGCAAATCAAAGTTATTATTATTATTATTCAAAACAGCACGGGCAGAGCCCCTTGCCAAACAAAAATATAGAGATTCGAAAATATAAACCATAAATAAATAAAATAGGTAATGTACATAATAAACTTATCTTTTATATATAAATAATAATGCACAAGTCAACACAATAAATAAAACAAACACTATTGATTAATCGTATTAACAATTAAGACCACCGAAAAAATGCATACAAATCAGTTATGTATCAAATACTAAATGTTGAGTGTTAAGTGCTAAATGTTGAGCGTTGAATTTGCGGACAGACAGAGGTCAGGACATAGTTTTATATTTCTTCTTATCATCCTTTGATCAGCTTCACAGGGTATGTTGTGTTGCTGTAATATTGAACAGTGTGTTTGTATGTGAGTGTGTGTGTGTATGTGTGTGTGTATGCATGTATGTATGCATGTATGTGTATATGTATGTAATGCTACATTTAATATGTTGAAGAAAATGTGTTAGTTTGCTTGCATGTATGCTTACTTCCAAGTTTGCATAAGTGTGATTACATTGTAGTGTGCACGTACGTTTCTGTCTGTGTGTTAATGTATGTCCAAAGGTGCGTACCATTCTAGGCATTCGTTTGTGTGTTTAGTTGTTGGGCAATATTTCAACAAATTGATGTTGTTGTACGTCTGAATTAATAATATATCTTCTCCATGTGTTTATGGACTTATACATTGTGTGTAAATGCGTAAATGTTAATGTGATAGTGTGCATGTGTATGTGTGTGTGTGTGTCTGTGTGTGATGTGTGTGTGTGTGTCTGTGTTTATATAATTTTCAGGTGAATTATTAGAATTATTTAATTATTTATAAAGATCACTGCGTTTTTGGCCGAAAACGCAGTGATCTTTATAAATAATTAAATATAAAATTATTATAAAATTCATTAAGGAGCGCTGTTGAACATTGCGGAAATAGCGCTTTATAAGCTAATTGATTGATTGATTGAATTGATTGTACATTAATTTTAGTGTTTGTGTTTAAATTCTTTTTTTTTATTATTACAACTTCTTTGCTTCACTTTTCCTCTTTACTTTTACCGCTCGTGTTGGTGGTTTGGTGGAGTAGTAAACACTCTATTTTTTCTATTATCGTACCTGATTCGCAAATTTTTAACTTATTAATAAGTTTTGTAGCACAGAGTTTATTCTTAATTCTAGCATGTCTTTCCTCAGATTAACAATCGATCAATCAATTCATTGGAGACAGCAAAAAAAGAATTTCAAAAACCTCAGGTTCATTTTGTTTTATTTATAGTTTATATTTAATGATGTATTAACTGAGCTATCTGATTTCATTTATGTAATACATTTCGAAGAAGTTGTATATCAACTATAGAAGCAGATAAATTTGGTAAGGCAAAGATTTTCAAAATAAAATCAATATTTAGAAAAAAAAGCTTATTGGAGTGATGCAGTTGTAACACTTTTATCAACTACAGGCTATGTTTTGAGCTAAATGCTGTGGGTTGATTAGATGAAAAGGTTGGTAAACAAGTATGAAATCACACTTTCTGTTGTTTACATAGAATAGTATAGAAAACTTTAAATTTGGCTCCATCCTTTATTAATATTCATGACCGACCGAACCGCTTTATTTTTTTCAATTTGTGATTTTTTTAACCGAATTGTTTCATTTTTTTATATTTGTAATTTTTAATAAAATTCTAATATCATTATTTATTATTTTTAAAATATGTTAAAAACATGAGAACTATTTTATTTGCACATTATATTTTCATATAAAAAAAAGACCGAAGTATCCTCTATTAATTATCGTTAGTTAATAAAAAAAATACAAAAAAGTTTCAAAATTTTAAACCACGTTATAATGTCGTTTAAGTTCCAGGGCTTTTTGGAACCGCTTTTTTCTGTCTCCTATGGTGCGCAGCCACATAAATTCGTCTAGCTACGATTGTATGTGAGCATCGCACGTACCATTCATTTTCTTAAATTTTTGTTTGGCGCATTGCCACAAATTCTCCACTCCATTTGTATGCATTCCGTTTACGGCCCGGAATGTAATGGAGTGATTTATGGTTTGGTGGGCTAGACCGGTTAAGGCTGTTATTCTGTTATAAGCAGTCCATTGATCCGTCCAAACTGTTGTACCTAAAATTATTAAAATCGAATTATATTTCATAACAAACAGAAATGAATTTTAAAATATTAAACTTTATGAAACCAATTGGGCAGAACATGTCGCTGTATCAATGGCAACAACGTGGCAGCATCTCGTTTATCTACTTCCACCAGAAAGGCATATTTTGTTTGCTTATCGATGCCTCCAGAAACCCAGTGTGTCCTAACTGGACGTGCATTTCGGTTCCTTGATTTTTTTGCAGATGAGATGCAGCTTTCATCTATCTGAACGATGTGTCGGGGGCCACCTATTCGTGCAGGGTTATCACAAGCCCAATCAATGCATAGATCTCGATGTAAATTGAACCAGTCAGGTAATGTGTGCCCGACGTCCAAATCTAAAATCGACGCAACCGTAGCCTGGCTAACGTCGTACATGGACCAGAAATAAGTCATTTGTTTGAATTTAAAACAATACGCATCATCATTTTTAAAAAAATTAAATTTTTTATAAACAATGAAAAAAAATCTTACCAAAATACAATTTGTAAGGGATATTTGGCTATGGCTGTAGAAACTTCCATACCTAATTGTTTTTGTGGTGCGGCACCTGGAGTTTCTACACCTCCACAAGTAACCATCTGTCATTGTTGCACTTTCTGCAAACCTTTTGTTTTATTATTTTTGAAAAAAATCAAAATCTGACAAACGAGCAAACTGTACAGCATGCAAGGCAGTAGTATGAAATGATAACACAAAAATAGTTAACGGAGAAAAAACATTTAAGCATGAAGCAAACCTCATGTCTGCAAGACGGCGGCATGTTATAGTGGCTGCTATCAAACCATGCTGTTTTGCCCACCTCACAGCATCTTCTTTCTTTAAAATATAACCTATCAGTTTCATTAAATTTAGGCTTTTTTATTAAACTGTAACAGATAAATGAACCTTATTAACAATATCTAGTGTTGAAGTGAAAGGTTGCTCCATAGCAGCCTGGTAAGACTGCACAAATTTTAGCAAGGCCAGTAGCTATTACTTGACAGGTATGTTCATTTTTTATGGTAAAGTTAACGTCTTGTTGAATAACTATATCTTTACAACCATTTGTTTTCTTAGCGCATACCCAAGTGGTCTTTCCTTTTTTTGTTTTGCTTTTAACTGTTAAATTGTGCCAATCACTGGAAACTAAATGATCTTCCCCTCTTTTAGTTGCCTGTTTAACAATTTCAAAGGCAATCATGGGTGGAATTTGCACATTTTCTGTTGTTATGGCTAATGGTGCAATTGTTTGTTCTTGAAAAATTGATAGATTTTCTGTTATGGGTAATGGTGCAATTGTTTGTTCTTGAAAAATTGATGGATCTTCTGTTATCAGCATAGGAGTAATGATTTCCATCAAATTATGTTGTGTTTCATTATTTGATATGCAGCTATCATTCTTCTCGGCAGAATTAAAGAGTTCAACTTCAACTTGATGTCGATGGTCAGGGTTTTTCACTACTTCGACACATTTTTTACAAATGTGTGGCGAATCACTCCCATCTATTATCAAAATTTGAAATTAAATTAAATTTACAAGACACATAAAAAGATTCAACAACTAAAATATTATAATTATATCAGTCTAACTAATTCACTATTTTGGTTCTATTTATTTGATTTTATAAATTGCAAATAATTGAGTTTTTGACCTACATCGATTGTTTACAAATATTTGCTATCTCTTATATCGCTATCTTATCTCTTATACACTATCTCCTATTTAAGGTTTGCCTTACCTTATCGCATTATGTATATAACAGTTTATATTATTTGCTTTATTATTAATTATTTAATAAAAATTAAAGAAAAATCATAAATTAAAAATATGAATAACTATAAAACTATTTTCTTATTATTGACCTGTCCCATCCAACCCTTTGTCTCAACCATCCCCACTCTCCCTACTTTGTCTTGCTTTACTATATTGGTAGGTAGTGTAGCCTGTACCACATTTTTGATGACACCATTTTGTAATCAATCAATCAATCAATCTTCGTTTAGCGTCCAGAGACCCAGTTCCCCCGAGGTAGGACGTCATCTTGTACAAACATCGCATGTTAGTGCATGTTGTTTTGCAGTGACTTTTTGCAGAAAATCAAAAGTAAAAAAAATAGAACAAATAAACCGTACTGAACAAATAGGAACTGGAAACTATTAACTACGATTTTGTTTAGTTATTACATAGACATAAATAATAAATTATAAAGTTTTAATAAATTTAAAAAATAAATTTAATAGTTTAAGACCGTAATAAACAAATAGGAACCGGAAACTATTAGTTTTGTTTAGCGACTTTGTTTAGTTATTACATAGGCAAGTAAAATAAATTACAAAGTTTTAATAAATTTAAAAATTAAATTCAAAATTTTTTTGGATTGAAAAAATTATTAACAAATTTTTTGGACCAATCGTCTTTGATTTTTGGACCAATCGTCATCAAATATTTTGTCAAAATTTTCCCCAACTTCATCAGTCTTAAAAATTAAATTAATCTTTTTAATTGCGTCATATGTGGAATTCCACCTTGTAACCCCAAGCGTAACAAGCAACATTGTAAGTGGTTCTGCATATGTCAGTGCTGCAATAATAAAAACTAAAAAAAAATTGTTAAACTTAATTAAATCAACTGTTTCGTTGTTCAGCCACGTTTCTGATATAATAATAATTTTGAAAAAATCGTCGAATTGTTTTAATAAGATTTCTAGATTTAATAGTTTATGAAACAAACTTCGAGCATTCAGATGAATGATTGGTAGGTGATTGTTTTTAATATTATTCTTCAATTTTATTACGCTAGATAATTCTTTAACCATGTAATATTTTGATTCTCCAAAATTCTCTTCTATGAAGTTTTTATTCATTGCTATTTTTGGTTGAGACATTTGCCGACAGGTCATTGACAACATTTGCCGACAGATCATTGAAACACCATTCGCGTACTCTGACTTGGTCTGGCCAGATTTCTTTCTGCATTCATGAACTCAGCTGAGTCTGTTTCATGAATACAAAATCTGAAAGCAGCACTTGTCTGTTGAACATCGATTTTGTCAGAGTTTGTGTCTTGTGTGTTGTTCGATATTGTAGTTTGTTTTGAAAAATTGATTAAAACCAAGCACCTCAATTTTCAATCCATTTATGTGCTCGCTCAACTCTTGTAGTGCATAGTTGGTCCAATCGACCAACGTAAAAAATTTATTTGGCGAAGGTTTCATCGCTTTCAAATTTGTTTGTTTTTCAGTTTGGTTGCCTATAACTGTTTTCATATTTGCTATTTTTGTATTGTGTGTTATTTTCTTTGTTTTCAACATGCATGTGTTTTCTTAGGTCCTGTCTTGTGACGCTATTGACCTGCAGTGATATTTAACTTGCAAAATTCATTCTACTTAAACTTTAGTTTTACTTACACAAAAATCATTTTACTCAAGTTTTACTTTTAGTTTTGGAATTCTTTTTACTTATACTTATACTTAATTTTAGAGTAATTCTTTCTACTTATACTTACATTTTACTTTTACTTAATTTTTTAATCATTCATGGTTATAATTCGGTACTTTATTTATTTCCAAAAACACATTAAAAACAAGGACATAAAAATAAAAATCATTAAAAATTCAAGTAAATTGTTCAATTAATGGCATATTTAGTTTTAAATACACTCTTGTGGCTAACATTGTTCCCAATTTGTTCCTTTTTCCAGATGTAAGCATCTGACAAACCGAAAAAATCCTCTCAACGTAAGCTTGTGAAGCAGGTGCAGATAATAAATCTAACGCAACTGGTGCAAGTAAACTATATTCAGTTTCTCGTGATGTCCAAAAATTGAAAATATTGTCGATACTATCAAACTTGATCGATTTAACATATTCCATGTATTGGTTCAACTGTTGCTGAATTGATGTTGATGTTTTAGTAGCCGAAACTTGGTTTTGATTTAAAATCTTTTCTGCTACAAATTTGAAGCGCTTTGCTTGGGGAACGACATTATCTACTTTTGTGTTTGTTGTTTCTGAAAGAACCTCAAGATCTACTGCATGGTATCGGCTATAATGCACCATCTGAAACAAAAATAATTTAGGTAAAAAAATTCAATGAAAAAGTATACTGTGAAAGATTAAGTAAAAATGAAGTATATTTATTAACCTGTTCAACAAGAAATGATTTCGCAGACTCAAGCAGTCTATTTCCATCATGTGTGAAAAGAACAGCTGCCAGATTGGGATCAACCAAACAAGCTGCTGCTGGTAATGGGTTGTAATCACGGTTCGAAGGGTTTAAGAGAGTCAAACCTCTTGCGAAGCTCAATCTGCAGACATCCCGCTATTTCTTCAGTTAGCAAATACTGATTGAGATGTAAATCGATGTCCAACAATGAGGGAATTACTAATGAAAGATCAGTATAATCAGTCTGTAAAATATCTGTTTGAATTGCAAATGGTTCAAGAAGACCGACGAGGTCTTTCAATTTTGCCCACTCGTCAACCAACAATGAATCAACCCCTATGGAAGTTAATACCTCAGTTGTTGCTGTTCGTATTTCTAGCAATCTCTTAATCATTCTAAGAGTGCTATTCCATCTGGTATTGTTGTCAGCAACCACTGTCTTTCCACATCTCGAAATTAGCATCTCAGTTGCCTTCGTTGATTTCCGTATTTTTGTCACTATGTGACTTGCCTTACCAATGAGTTCGTTGTATTTGTTGTAACCTTTTTTTATTATCAGCTGGAGCGTATGTGACATGCAGGCCATACGCCTGAAAAGTGTTTCTGCTGATATTGGCAGAGTTAAATCCAATTCTACCTCACTATCTTCATCTCTAGATGTTTCAGATGATGAAGAGTCACTTCGTTCATTTCCAACATCCCTTTGATTTTTTTGTTCTTGTTTCTCTTTCAATATTTTCACTGCCTTGATCATGTTTGAGCCATTATCTGATACAATCATAAGTATTTTTTGTGGACTAATATCCCAATTTTTTAAACAAGAGCTTAAAACCTGAGCCAACTGTTCTCCGCTGTGAGGATGAGAAAGAGGTGTCAAATGCAATGTTAAATGTCTTACCATTTTGGCGCCTGGGTCAAAGAAACACGCTGAAATTCCTAGGTAAGAACACGATAATCCCTTTTTCGTCCAAGCATCAAGGCATATCGTGATTTTTCGACTAGTCGACAACATTGCCTTAATTTTTTTCTTAGAGTTTGACCAAGTACTGTTTAGCAACTTAACCAGTGTTCCTGAAACTGATTGTTTAAAATTATGTCTATATCGATGTATAAAGAATGGCGTAATGAATGCAAAACAAAATGAATAATCAACCTGGAAGTTTAAATTTTGGATCTGAAATGTGAAACATTTGCCTAAAAGTTGGATGATCCACAATTGTTATTGGAGATCCAGTTCCGATAACCATTTTCATAACTGCTTCAACACGTTTGTCATGCTCTTTTCCTGACCATTGACTCATATTTGAAAAAAAGGACTTGATGTTGTTTTTCTCATGTTTGGCATTACTAACAGTAACACAAGATTTGCCCTCTATTTGGAATGACATAGAATTTTTATAATAGGAATGACATGAAAGTTTATTAATTAAATTGTTTATGTTATGTTATATTTTATTTATTTTATTTCACAAAATTTACAACCAAAACTATTAAATTATACAAATACTACTTACTTTGTTCTTGAGATGCAGGCGTTTTAATTTGTTGCTTTTCTCTGTCAACTGACTCAACAAAATTAGAGACTGGAGCATGTTTTGATTTTAAATGTAACTTCAAATTGCTGGTGTTTTTACCTGCCAACAAAAATCAACATTCTTCACCCTTTTCATCTAATACAACACATTTACTTTTCTTTATCTCTTCATCAAAAACAAAATACTCCCATACTGAACTTTCTTTTTTTCTCCCTGACATCAGTTGAACTAAAGTAGTCATTTTGGCCGAAAATGAACAAATAACGAACAAAAAGCAAAATAGGAGTACTGTAATTCTAGTTGGTTGAGAATAAAGAAATAGAAGACACAAATAAAAAGAAAATGGAACCACGTGCTTTGTGAAAAGTGAACTTCCCCAAAGATCATAATTTGCAAAGATTTAAAAAAATTAATTTTGAGTTCAAAAAAATTTTAAGTATAAGTAAAATATTGGCTTTAAAACTCTTTTTACTTTTATTTTTACTTTTACTTACAATAAATTCATTTTACTTAACTTTTACTTTTACTTAACAAATTCTTTCTACTTATAGTTTTACTTACACAAAAATCATTTTACTTTTACTTTACTTTTACTTAAGTTAAATATCACTGTTGACCTGTTGTTATTCATATTAGTATATAAACTGGATATATCGGCCGTCACAAGTATTTGTTGGTTGTTCGTGAAGGTGGTCGAATTTTTCTTCACAAAGGTCTTTGTGTCTTTTACAACAAATCTCAAGTGTTTTAGGAGTTGTTTTAATTGTATTTCTACAAATGTTGACGATGGCTGGTTTATTGATTCTATGTCACTGACAATGGGTCTTCCTTTTGGGTTGTACTCCTCAAACCAGTCCTCTTTTTCTTTGTGGATTTTTGGTAATGTATAGAAGTATCTTGTCCTGGGTATAATAGGTGGTAATAGGTTGGAAAAGATTTTCCTGTTGATTATTTTCAGTTGTTTTTATTTAGAGAGCAAATTAATTATGTCCTGTCCATTATCAATTGGACCTGTAATTTTCTTGCAGAACTTTGTATCAGCTAGTTGGCTTTCTGCCTCTTTGATTTATCCATTATCACAAAGACACTTCTTTTGTCGGCTTTCCGTAATATGATGATGTCATTACTTTTTATTTCAAACAATGCCTTCCTTTCTGTAGGGTTAATGTTTGTTTTTTTTTCAGATTCAATTTTAGGATTTCATTTTTGTTCTTTGATATGAATTTTTGTTTTAATTCGTTTATTTCATCAGTGTCTGCTATACAGTCATTTGATAACTTAGATTGTGGTGGAATCCATTTTGATTTAAAATATCTTCCGTAGTCCGGCAGATAGGGTAGTGTGTTTTTATTTATGTCCTTATTGTTGTCGAAGAAATCATTGATTTTAATGTTCCTTATTAGTTTATCGATTTCCTCCATTATTTCCGTTACTTTCATCTTTTTAGGTGTAATTATGAAACCCAGGCCTTTCTCTAATAAACTAATTTGGTCTTTGGTCATATCCCATTTGGATAGGTTCAGGACATTTTCTGTGGACGCGTTAAAACGGCAGGTTTTTTTGTTGATATTGTGTGCATACATTCTTCCAATATGCTTCCATAAAACTACGTATGCACGTACAATCATTATTGTTTCTGCATGATTATTGGTTGCTGTTTGTCATTTCATAAACGATTTTATCAGCGCGTGTGGATCTTTTTTTATATTCTCCACATTGCAATTAGAATCCTGGAAGGGCAGGATGCTCTTTATTATGTCCAGAAACATCTGTTTTAGATGCTCCTTGGGATTTGCGTTGATGATGATGTTTTTGTAGACCAGATAACCGTCTATGTTCTTTGCATCCTTGTCAAGGAGTTCATCTGCTCCTTTTAGGCAGCTGAAGATAATCGTGTTGTTCCACTCCTTTGTTTTCCTTCCCAGTGAGCTTGTGGGGATAAGCTTCTTTGTTATACTCGTGGATCTTGCAATCAGATCGCTGCTTTCTTTCTCCTTTATTGGTTTCTTTGTCTTGAACTACTTTTGGGCTATTGTTATTAGCCGCATTACTCACCATTTTTCTGAAGATTTTTTTTTCAATAAATAGTTCTAATTTTTTCAACTTTTTGTCAAGAATTGACTCAAATTTAGCTTTTTTTAAGCTTGAAATTTTAAAAAGGTTATGATCAGCATATTGAGGCAATTTGCTCTCAATTTTGTTGCTCAGAATAGTTTTTATTGTCAGTATTAAATTACTAACATTGCCCTTTTTAGAATTTCCAGAACTGTTTGCCTTTATTTCATCATCTTTTTCTAGATTTAATGCATCTAGATTGCTGGTAAGTTTTTTTTACAATTCTAATATTCTCACAATTATAGAAATTCATTATTTCGTAAATGAATTCCGTGTAATCGATTTTGTCAGAATTATTAAACAAATAACACAATAACTCGTTAATGCAAACTGCTCGCGACATCGTACCGGAAACATAGTTATCCTTTTCATTTCTATCACACACATATCAATCAATCAAAACATAGTAATAATAATAATAAATAAGATAAGAACATGGCATGCATCGACCTTAATTACATTACATTTTTCTTAGTACCCGTCAGTCTGTTTAAATCGGAGATCTGTACTCCTATGCCACCTATGGTATCGTCATTGTTTACATTCTGTCCCTTTAAATTTGATTGACGAGCCATTTAAACCATAAATATTAATTACCACTGAACAGCATCCTTTAAAAGTTCATTTAAGTTAAAATTTTTGAATACTTTGCATGTGATGTCACATCTCAAAGGTTATCACGTTCTTCGTGTATGTGATATGGTGATAGTGCGTGCAATTGCGCACGTCATTCGAAGAGCTGTTGAACGTCACAAAAATACCGCTGTATAAATAATGGACGTTTTTTAAATAGTCAAATTAAAAGGTTCACGATTGCGCCGAATTATTAAAATTCAGAAACAAAAAAGATAATAGTTTTAATTTAAAATTTTTATTTAAACAAAATTAAAATATTTACATGATATACAAGACCAAAAGATTCTTAGAATTATACAGGATAATATGTACGAATGAG
The DNA here is from genome assembly GCF_000326865.2 of Helobdella robusta. NCBI lineage: Eukaryota > Metazoa > Annelida > Clitellata > Rhynchobdellida > Glossiphoniidae > Helobdella > Helobdella robusta. Next base: position 897,221 of record NW_008705246.1, on the reverse strand, counting down.
CTCTAAAGCTCTCTGGAACGTCACGGTTCCTGACATTGCGTTGCCACAAAAATTCATCAAGATATGTAGACATGTGGTCATTACATGTACTATTCATCCGTTTGATTTTTTGTTTGTCACAGCGATGTTATTAATGTGTTTGAATTTTGTAAGTTTATAGGTGATTGACATGCACATGTTCTTTTGTCAGCTAGAAGATCATGAAAAATTTTTCTACTTAAAATTATTAAAATTGAACTATATTTCATAACCAACCAAAATGAATTTTAAAGCATTAAACTTTATGAAACCAACTGGGCAGAACATGATGCTGTATCAAAAGCAACAACGTGCCAGCGTCTCGCCTTTCTACTTCCATCAGAAGAGCATCCTTTGTTTGCATATCAATGCGTGCATTCTGTTTCCTCGATCTCTTTGCAGATGAGATGCAGCTCTCATCTATCTGAACAATGTGTCCATGGCCACCTATTTTTTACGCTGTTCATAACGTAAATTGTTTCATTTTATTTCATAATTATAATATTGACTCAATTTTCTCTTTTTTTGTTATCCCTAATTTTTAATTTCATTTCAATTATTCTAGATATATATGTGCTGCTTAATTTTTCAGTTGATATTTCTATTTTTGGTTATGTGTAAATTCTGTTCACGAGGCCATCCATAAATTAGTATTTTATTGCTAGGATGAACCTTTTTACTTTTGTAAATAAAACTGTTCAAAAAAAAAAATATCTGCGCAAACACGTGGTCTACACATACACACACGTGCGCACTTAAACGCCGAGCAAATAAATAAACTGAGATATCGTAACACACACTTATGTTGAGTTGAATTTATATGAAATAAAACATAAAATATCACATTATGAATTAAAGAAAGAAACAGAAAGTTAGTTTTAAATGTTTTAAAAGTTTTAAAACGTCATTTTCTTATTTTTTTTCACTTTTAGTTGTATTTCTTTTGAAAAATATCTTTTATTAAGTTCTCAGTACCAGCTTTGTCAAGATCTGGGACATAATCATGAACTGTATCTGTAATGCAAAATTTGAAATTTTTTGAAAAAATAACTAATACTTCTTTGGTTATTATTTACCTAAAAATATTTTGTAGACTGAATCTTTAAAGCATACTTTTTTTGGATCGTTTGGATCGTTCACTGACTAATAAGCCAAATGTTAAAAGTAAAAATTATATTGCTCCAAATTTAAGATGTTACGGAAATTTTAAAAATAATTAAAAAATGATTTAAGTTTGTTATAATACCTATTTTACACGATTTTATCACCAAAATAAAATTAAAACATTGGAAAATAGCAACAATCAACAAGAATATATAGGCATGCACGATCGGAACGAATAAAGAAAATTAAAGGAAGTAAAAAAGATTAACAAAGAAATTTAACATGCTGCTAGTTAGTCTACTTGCATCTATGAATTCCAGTAGTTTAATATCAACCTATCAACTAAATAATTTGTATCTAATATTTATGTAATATATTATAAATGCAATAGCCTAATATGGTCAGAGTTGAAAACCGTGAAACGTTCACCTTGCAGTCCAGATATATAGCTATCGAGACGTCCATGTAGCTATGACTAT
>NW_008705246.1:894345-895570 GCF_000326865.2 Helobdella robusta | reverse complement strand
TAAGAAAAACTTTATATAGGATACACAATATTAATAAATAGTTATTTATATAATTAACAATAATTAAATTTTCTAGTAAATTTTAATACAAGTTTCTTAATTTTATCCCTGAGCAGTTTAGTGTGAATGCCCAGTGGCGTTTATATGGAGGGGATGGGCAGTGATGGGCAACTAACTATAACAACAACACACGTTTAGACGGCATTTTCCCCGAGATCGGGGGTTGCCGTTTGGCTACCTATGATGAAACCGAAATACCCCTCGACGCCATCCACATCTGTCACTCGCCTCAGTATCACGCAACCCCGCTTTCACCCTGTCCTTCTCCACCTGCTCTCTCCATCCAAATCGCGGACGACCCCTTCCTACCACTCCTTCACCCTCGAACTCCAACGCTCGCCTAATCCCGACCCTTTCATCCCTTCTCAACACATGTCCATACCACCGCAATATCGATCTCCTTATCAATGTCACAATGTCCTCATTCAGTCCCATCATTGACATCAGCTCTGTACTACTCCTCCTATCCTTCACTTTAACCCCACACATCATCCTCACCATAGCTCTTTCAGCCCTCTGCAGTACACTTTCCTCCTCTCTCCTGAACACCCAAGTTTCACCACCATATACCATCGCTGCTCTCACATGCTCTATATACCCTCCCTTTCATCTTCACTGACCATTTCTTTCCACACAATACCCCACCCAGTTCCCTAAATTTCATCCATCCCACACGAACTCTAGCCGTAACTGCGCTCAAACATCCTCCATCCGCATTCAGCTTATCCCCTAAGTAAACAAAGCTTTCCACTCTTTCAATACCACCACTCAACCCCGTCCTTGCGTCCGTCCTATTAATCACACCATGAACACATTTCTTACATTTGAACGTGCCTTCCACCTTTTTCAGTGCCCCCCTCACACCACTACATCTCTTATGCACCCATTTCTGACATCCTATACACAATACCGAGTTAGCCTTCACTCTCCTATCACATACCCCACAGGGGTCTATTTTACTTATCACTCGCTCCCCACCTTCCCCACTCACCATTACCTTCGTCTTACCAATATTAACTTTTAACCCTTTCTTTTCAATAACACTTTTCCATCTGTCAAATTTTAACTGCAATTCTTCCATGCTATCAGCCATCAAGACTAAATCATCTGCATACAAAATCTCAAATAACAACCCCTCCATTATGTTCCACACAATGCAAACAAA
>NW_008705246.1:888519-894020 GCF_000326865.2 Helobdella robusta | reverse complement strand
CTGCATCACAGCTTTAACAAGTCTCTCATTCACTCCTTTCTTCCTCAACGCCCATTCAATGACCTTCCTCGGTACTCGATCAAAAGCCTTTTCTAGATCCACAAAACACATGTACAATCTTCGTTTCTTCTTTCTATTATTCTCCTGCAACATTCTCACCATGAACAACGCATCCACCGTTCCCCTACCAGGCATAAACCCACACTGCATTTCATTAACTGTCACCATACTTCTCAACCTCCTCTCAAGCACCCTCTCCACTACCTTCATTCCGTGCTCTAGTAATTTCACACCCCTGTATGACTCACAATCTCTCACATCTCCTTTGCCCTTATACAACGGCACCAACACACTGTGTCGCCAATCCTCAGGTATACCTTCATCATCAAACATACTGTTAGCAATTCTCATCATAACTTCAATTCCTATCACCCCACTCGCTTTAATATGTTCTTCCGCCACTTCCGAAACCCCTGTCGCCTTACCTAGTTTCATTTCTCTAACTGCTTTCTCTACTTCCTCCATCGTCACCTTCTCTATAGGTCCGTGTGTGACCGCGGATTCCACATCTCCATCCCACTCATTATCTTCATTCATCAACCTTTCCATATGAGCTTTCCACACCTGAGCTTTTTCCTCCTCATCTATGCACAACTTGCCAGATCCATCCCAAACACATCCATTCCCTATAACATCTTTCCTATCCCTCATTGACTGCTTTGCTACTTTGAACATTTTCCTCGAACTCACATCAAATTCCATTTCCTTCATTAACCTATCTGATGCTTTCGTCATTGCAGTTGCCACTGCCTGTTTTGCAACCTTCTTAGCCTTCCTATACTCAGACTCCGCTTCCTCCGTCATGTCCCTTCTCCATACCCTAAACCTCTCCTTCTTGACTAACTAAATATTTTTAATTAAACTATAACTATTTTTCAACTAAAAATAAGTAGTTAAACTAATAGTTATAAACTTTTTTCAAAGAGTAGTGAACTAAACTAAAAAAAAAGTAGTTAAACTTTTTCCAACTATTTTGCAACTATTTTTATATTTACTTTTTTACAGACATAATCTAAAGTGGCATTAATACTAACATAACAAACTATTCAAAACATGTCTTTTCAAAGTGAAGTATTAAGCAGCATTTCAAAAATGCGCTAAAAATAAAATCCTTAACTAACATAACTTGTCATCATAAAATTTAGGCCAAATAAATTATTTAATGTTTAAAACCAACTTAATTGAATATAGACAATTACATAAATGTATTTATTAAAATATTTTTAACAAAACAGCAACAAATTTTAAAGATTAAACAACTAACCAACCATCAGCGTCAACCTTCAACACAGAGAGGAAACAAGACATCAAACAGTCCGAAACTGTGACTGACCTGTTCTAAAGGACAGACACAGAAATTGCTAGGTAAAGCAAAATAATAATAAAAAAACCTTTTTGGTCACTGATATTTTGATCACTGATATTGTGCCCCCCCAGCCCTGCGCCCGGGGACAACTGTCCCCCCCTGCCCCCCCCCTCGTTACGCCACTGATCATCAACATTAAACAACAATCGCCTTTCAGTCATAATGCATAATTAAAGATTCAAATGATAATTGTCGAATTGATCCATTAGTGACCTTATACGTTCAAACATCCGACAGGACACCAACATATTGCGAGGTCATTGCGAGGTTCATGTATCAAAATTTGGCAAACGCCAACGCAGAGAGAATTCTGTTCCTATGCTTCATTTGCCACCAGATTATTATTATTATTATTATAAGCATCCCTGCCGTATAGCGCTGATACACTTGAATCATTTGGCGTTAGGAGGTAGAGTGAGGTCAAGATTTAACAATTTTAACGATTAATTACACATCACTTAATGTGTAAAACGTTCGGAAAAAATTTATGGGACGAGATAGATGACAGTTTAAATTTATTGAAATGAAAAATGAAAAGACAAATGAAACAAATCAGATTGATATCTTAGTGACCTCGTTCAAATATTCGACACAAACATGACACCAACGTAATGATATTTAAACCGTCCTTTTTTCTGTCGATTAAATTTAAAAATTTGGCAATCATGTGTGTGAGAATTCTGTTCTTCTGCATCTATCACCACAAAATTATTATTATCGGCATTCCTGTCTTGCACTGATGAGGAATTTGAATCATTTGACGTTTTCTTCTCCTTCGTGTACTTTGCCAGATTAATCTTTTGTAAATTTCGATACCTATTTCTTCCAAAGATGTAGAGGCAGTTGTTGATGGTGATGGATGGTGTATGAAAAGCAGGCCTCCATAGGTTAAACACTGATGTCCACTGATCAGTCTCTACATCATACATCTCTCCATCCTTTGTTGATTGAATTTTTTTCAAAATTAAAGTTAAGGTTCAAATTCCTTAGTATAAAATTACAAATCTTAAATTCTTTTATATATGAAATTGAAGACATCTTTCAATAACGTACGTACTACTTACTAATGAATGGCAAAATATATGAACTGAGTGACAACGACAAAATTTAGCATTTTTACCCTTGAATCGCCTCCATTAGGCCAAATAAATTCCACTTCATCCGGATAGTCATCATCTGCTTCAACAAAGCCTCCAACGGCGAAAATCTTATTCCCCGTGCATGTCATGACGTGGTCAGTCCGAGCCGTCAACATGGGAGCTTTCGCAAACCATTTGTTACATAAAGGGTCATACTGGTACACCAGACACCTTGTCCATGGGTCACGCCCGCCACTGACAAACATCGTGCCATTCCACACACAACCTGTTGATTGGTGGAGTTGTAAGATCGGTTATGGTATATAAATATATATATATATCTATATATATATCTATTTATGTATATATATATATATATATATATATATATATATATATATATATATATCGATATGTTGAACTGTCATCAGTTACGTCGTACGAGAACATAAAGTACACCATCTCCCATCAACAACCATAGGTGCAATTTGTGAACACACAAATCTTTTCAGGCTAGACGCGTTTCGTCCCTTATGGGACTCAATGGTAGCCCGAGTTAAAGGAACAGCTTGTGCGATTCTTATTTAAATGCGTAAGATCGCATACTAAGGTTTACAAAATCACATTTTAGTCGCTAGGGCCGTACTTTTCACTCTGCTGAATTGAATAAAATTGAAAAAATGAGTAAGAATATAGGTGAGAACAGTTGTCGATCTGTATCTGATGACAGATCAACTATTCTCTCCTATATTCTACTTCATTTTTTCAATATATATATATATATATATATATATATATATATATTAGGGATGCATCGAAGTTCGGCCCCGGCCGGATTTGGTGGCCGGATTTAAGCGTCTATCGGCATTTAAAAATGTTATAAATAGAAAAAAAAATTTCATTGAATTCAATTAATTTTATGTCAATAAGTTAAAAGCTAAGCATACATGACACATAATAACATCACAAATTGTGAAATGAGCTGGACAATTTTCTTTGTGCTATAACATGGGTTATGCATAAATTATAAGCTGATCTTTGTGTAAAAGAACTTGTGCACGTGTTTGTACTATATAGTTGTATATGACGGATCATAAAGCTAAATAATATATATATATATATATACATAATTGCATTATTTAAGAACATGGTATGTTAAAGGTTAGGCTAGGCATACATGACACATAATAACAACATCACTAATTGTGAGGTGAGCTGAACAATTTTATTTGTGCTATAACATGGATTATGCATACATTATAAGCTGATCTTTGTGTAAAATAACTTGTGCACGTGCATACATGACACATAATATTAACATCACTAATTGTGAATGAGCTGGAAAATTTTCTTTATGCTATAACATGGGTTATGCATAAATTAAGCTGATCTTTGTGTACAGAATTTGGCGTATCACACAGCTTATTCATATATTTGAATTAATTAACTATTTGCTTGGTGTTATTTTTTGATGTTCAACATGTAGATAACCGTAAATGTGAGTATTTTTTCTAACGTATGTAAAATGGTAACTAAAATCCGACTCCGGCCCCGGCCGGTTTTTGAATCCGAATCCGGTGCATCCCTAATATATATCTGTATGTATATATATATATATATATATATATATATAGGGTTTAGATTATCATATATACAATTATTATATATTCTCTTGCACTGGCTACCTATAAAATATAGAATAATTTTTAAAATTTGCACGTTCATGTATAAGTCTCAATCTAAATTATTTCCTAAGTATTTATCAGATATATTAATTGAACCTAAACGCCCCGGTTTACGATCGTCTTCTCGCTTTTTCTTAACTCGTGTTAAACACTCTTTTGCCAAATCTGCTTTTGCTTTTTCTGGTCCTTTTCTCTGGAACTCTCTACCTACTTCTCTTACTACTTCTCCATCACTTACGAAGTTCAGAGCGGATCTCAAGACCCATCTGTTTTCAAAATTCATTGAGGAGAGCTGTTGAACATCGCGGAAATAGCGCTTTATAAGCTAATTGATTGATTGATTGATTGATTGATTGATTGATATTAATTAAGATTACTGCGTATACGGCACTGTTCAACTTGTAGTTGATTAAACCCAAAATTTCTATCAAGGACATGGACTTAATGTGTCGTCACTGATGGAAGAGACGATGAACATAGAGAAAAAAAGACAACTACAAGTTGAATTATGCCGAAAACGCAGTGATCTTTATAATTAACGTTAACGTTATTAATAATTTTTAGTCAAAAATGTCAAATATTAAAAGTTTTTTTGAAAATTAATACAAATTTGAGCAAATGTTTTATAGTTAAAATTGAATTATTAATAGAAACCACAAAATAAAGATATTAAAGACCTGCCAAATTCGCAACTGCATGAGGTAGAGGTTCCGCCATGTACCATCGGTTTTCACTTGGTACGTATTGTTCAACAGCTGGAGTTAAGCCGACCGCGATGTCGTAATTTGCGAGGCAACCAGCAACTGCAAAGAGATTGCCAGCTAGCCCTCCAAAATAGAAATCAACCTTCGTTTGATGCATGCTGCAACACTGAATATTTATTAAATAATGAAATATTTACTATTAAATTAAATTTGGTCGGATGGGATGATTCTTTTTATGCGAATATTAAATATTAAATTAAAGTATATATATATATATATATATATATATATATGTTGGTAATAGACCATAATTTTTACAATATTCTATAAATTCTACCGAATGTTTGGCGTTAATATGTTTGTAGTTCGTTTTTTCGATTTTTCTCACTAAAGTTTTTTGGTGAACGTTTAGTTTATTAAAATTCAAAATCTCAAGAAGAAAAGGAGACCAAAGTAAATGACCAGCCAATAAAGAAACCTGACACCTAATTTCCATCTAAGTTCATTTTGACAAAGTCATTATTTCGCTTTATAAACATCAACCGCACTGATGATGATTCATTCGGAGTCGAAATATGGCCTTATTTGCAGCATGAATTCGGAAAAT
>NW_008705246.1:844812-888266 GCF_000326865.2 Helobdella robusta | reverse complement strand
AAAAAAAACAAAAGAGCATTATAAGGCAGTAAACTGATACTGCAACACTGAAAATTTATTTGATGATAATTATTATTATTAAATAGATATTGAAATATATACAATTAAAGAAAAAGGCGGTAAATGGATTATATATTATATATATATTTATATATATATATATATTTAGATGTTGTACATTTAAGGCGATTCATAGAATAAACTGCAGCAGCTATTGACAAGAATGAATAATTCCATTCAATTACACCTTGCAATTTTAAAAAATTTGCTCAGAAAAAACAATTTAAAAATAGTAAACCTTAGACCAAACAGCAGCAATCGGATTGTACATGAAAATTCTGCCAGAGAAACTACCATCATTTGTCCATTTTTCGAACAGATACAAGCAGTTGTCAACCACACAGGCCGTACGAGTCACATTACATGGTGGTCGGCTTCTTCTTGATGGATTGAATTTGACTGGTGATGGGCCAGAGTTGTCCCCACTGAATTTGCAAGCTTCAACAAAATCATAAACTGGAAGAATATCAACAAAGCTTCTTTTCTGGCCCTGAAATAAAAATCCGGATGAAAATATGTGAAAATAGAAACGAAATTAATTAAATTCACACCTTGATTTTAGTTGATCCAAGCGTAAAAAGTATACCAACTGTACGAGAAATATTAGAATCTTTATCTGTATCATAGCTAATATTTAAATTTAGATCAAGAATTGTGTCAGTACATTTTTGCTTATCCGAGGTTGTCATCAGATTGTACCTCACTTCGGTCAACAATTTTTCTGCAAAACATTTTCTCGACGGATCCTCCGAAACCCACTTAATTATCAGATTGAAAATATCCATTTCGCTGTCTGCATTCATTTCCTCTGATGCAACCAAGCAAAACATTTCGTCTGGTGATAATGATATTTTGCAGCTTTCTGGGATCTCTTTGAAATACTTCAACATGAATTTAATAACTTTTTCGACAACCTTATTATTTAAAACGTACTTGTTTGCGATGTCCAAAATACGAATGCATGCTGACTTGTTCAAATTTTTCAACAACAATTCAATGTAGCTATTAATCATATCATTTATTTGTAGGTAGAAAGCACCATCCAGCCCTGCTTCTACTTCATTCAACGACTTCACGCTTTCCAACACGTTGGTTGACAATCTGGATAAATAATCCCTTACTTCTATTAACGATTCATTTGTTAAACAAGCCAAAGTAAGCTCTCTATAATGGACATCTTTCATTCCACTGTTCACCAAACCTTGGTAATAACCACTGGCACGTAGGAGCATGTTTCTGTCTTAGAAATTAATACAATTTGCTCTCCTCTTGAACCATCATTATTTTCTATGTTGTCTGACTCTGCATCCATCTTCGTTTTCAACTCTTTCACAACTTCGCAGTAATTTTCAATTCAGATTATACGACAAAAATGCAATACCGTATAGCCATAAACATCTATTCTATATTCGTTTAAAATATTATCAATCGACTAGGATATCTCTTAAGCAAATTCCCCTCTTTCCCTAAATACACACACACATATATATATATATATATTTATATACATATATATATACACACGTTCATTTACTGTCTTTAAAACATAGAACATAACCATACATACACACACACACATATATGTATATACATATATATATATATATATACATTATATATATATACATATATATATATATTATATATATATACGTTCATTACAACATAGAAGCATTTCCACGTGCAAGCAATGGAGCTATGACGAAATTTCATAAATAAATATACAGCGTAAACACGTGGTTCACACAACCACACACGTATGCACATTCGTAGTCATTAGCATCATACTAAAACTAAATAAAACCATGTGCTTAAACTAAACCATGTGCTCAGGTTGAAACCACGGACTTCTTGTACTGATCACCAGTGTCAATTTGTAAAAATGACATATGAGCAGATTTAAACAAATAAAAGAATTCCAGGTACCCAAACACAATATAAAGAGTAATTCTAATATTTCAAAACCGTTCCGAAATATAAAACATAATTATAAAAAAATTCAATGTACCCAAAAACAATATAATGTAGGTTATAGATATTTCAAAGAGTAATTCTAATACTTCAAAATTGTTTCGAAGTTTAAAACATAATAATACTTTGACTAACTTCTAAATTTTGAATCTTATCTTATGGAAATAACATTGCAGAAGAATTATGCCAAGCACATACACTCACTCACGCGCAAAAAACACTAACGTATAAACACACACCGGTTCATCCAAACACACTCACACAAACACAGCACTCATCCACACACACTCAAACAAGCAACCACATTCACACACACCTAGACACACATAACGCTTATATGAACATGCTTTCCCAGATAACTAGATGGTGGTGTCGGGATCTAAGTTTGTTATAAAGTTACGTAGCTTCCTCTTAATGAGTTGTAGGTTTTTGATTTCATGTAACTGAGGAGGAAGCAGTTAAGCCCAAATTTTTGGTCCAGTAGGTTTAATACTTGATGAAAATAATTTAATACGGGTTCTATGTGTGTAAAAGAATAATTGGGTGTGCCTTGTATGAGCAGATAGAATAGAATTGCTTGTTGTGTAAAGGTCGTCTAGAGGAGTAGAGAGAAGTTTATTAATAAATTTGAAAACAAGTATGGCTGGGAAATAATAATATATAAACCTTAATGATAGAATATTGTTATTTACAAAAAAGGGTTTAGTATGGGCAAAAGGATTAGTATTAAAGATAAGACGTCTTGAGCGTTTTTGAGAGAGCGTAATGTTGTACAAGTGACTTTTAGGACTGTTTCCCCATACAGTTATGCAGTAGGTAAGATGAGGATAAATAAAAGCGTAGTAAAGGTTTAGTAGAGCAGACTGAGAAAGTTTGTATTCTTTTTTGTAGAAAATTCCAATTATCAATAGTTTATTGACCTTTAGGGAAGTTGATTGCACAAATTCTCCACTCCATTTGTATGCACTACGTTTACGGCCCGGAATGTAATGGAGTGATTTACGGTTTGGTGGGCTAGACCGGTTACGGCTGTTATACTGTTATAAGTAGCCCATTGATCCGTCCAAACTTGTACCTAAAATTATTAAAATCGAACTATATTTCATAACCAACAAAAATGAATTGGAAAATATTAAACTTTATGAAACCAACCGGGCAGAACATGTCGCTGTATCAATGGCAACAGCGTGGCAGCATCTCGTTTATTTACTTCCACCAGAAAGGCATCTTTTGTTTGCGTATCGATGCCTCCAAGAACCCTGCGTGTCCTAACTGGACGTGCATTTCGGTTCCTCGATCTTTTTGCAGATGAAATGCAGCTTTCATCTATCTGAACGATGTGTCCGGGGCCACCTACTCGTGCAGGGTTATCACGAGCCCAGTCAATGCATAGATCTCGATGTAAATTAAACCAGTCAGATAATGTGTGCCCGACGTCCAAATCTAAAATCGACGCAACCATTGCCTGGCTAACGTCGTACATAGACCAGAAATACGTCATCTGTTTGAATTTAAAACAATTCGCATCATCATTCTTAAAGAAATTAAATTTTTTATAAACAATGGAAAAAATCTTACCAAAATACAATTTGTAAGGGATAATTGGCTATGGCTGTAGAAACTTCCATGCCTAATTGTTTTTGTAGCGCGGCACCTGGAGTTTCTAAACCTCCACAAGTAACCATCTGCCGTTAGTGCACTTTCTGCAAACCTTTTGTTTTATTATTTTTGAAAAAAAATCAAAATCTGACAAAACGAGAAAACTGTACAGCATGCAAGACAGTAGTATGAAATGATAACAAAAAGTAGTTAACGGAGAAAAAACGTTTTAAGCTTGAAAAGTATGCAAACCTCATGTCTGCAAGACAGCGGCATGTCATCGTGGCCGCTATCAAACCATGCTGTTCTTCATGCATCTTCTTACTTTAAAAAATAATCTATCAGTTCTAAAAATTTCTTTTCTTCAACTGATGGGTATGCAGCCATTTTTAACGTAAATAAGCGATATATTTTTATTAATGAAAAATATAAATAAATGCAATTGAAGAATAGAAGAGAAAATACTTAAAACATTTTAAAATATAAGATAATATATTTGTTAAATAATTTACAATAAAATTACAATAAATTTTTAGAAACTTGCTTCCAGAGGTAACTTGCCCGTTGAAAAAAATTTTCAATGTTAAAACGCTGGTAGGGCGCTTCCAGTTATATAATTCCATGATTTTTACTTCATAATCGGCGGATAGATCTATTTAGTTTTAGAAATTGAACTATAACATTCTGTTGTATGAATTATTCTTTTCTTCGTTAAACGTTTTTCATTCATGTTTTTTAATTTCAAAGTCATTAACATTTAAAAATTCTTCAAAAAACCGCTTATTTTTTAAACTTTTTACTTCATAACCGGCGGGTAGATCCATTGAATTATATAATATATAATTCAATTAATATAATTCCATAATTATATTAATATAATTAATATAATTGTTATATAATTCCATGGATAGATCTATTTAATTTTAGAAATTGAACTATAACATTTCCCAACGGGTACAAAGCATAAAATTCAGGTTATATTTTGATTCGAAATCGTTGATTGCATTGTCAAGGGTAGATTGCATTGTCAAGCGTTTTACATTTTATTTATTTTTTTTAAATTCAATAACATTTTAAAAATAATTACTCAAAAAACAGTTTTCCTTTTTTTAGTATTTCGGCTGTTTACATTATACTGTCGCTAACCAACGAACATGCAGGCTGTATTTAGTTTATTAGTTGCACCGTGGGTGGAGCTTATGAGTCTCTTTAAGCTGTTGACTAGAAATAAATATTTCTGGAAAAACCACTTTGCCGTCTCCGAGATTACCCGCTTATATACTCTTCGCAAGCGTCGTTTCTAGATTCTTCTAGATGGTCCGATTCTAGCGTACTCTAGAATGATCCAGTCACTAGAACATTCTAGAATACGCTAGAATCTAGTGCGTTCGGTAGCACGGTTATAACATTACCCCCTTCTTAGTTCTGTTCGTTCCGAACAGCTTTCGTTCAGGTGTCCGCATGGTACGGAGCCAGTCTATCCAAATGAACGATCTTCATTCTTGCTCTCGGCTTCCGATATTCCTGAATACGGTAGGCGACGTCATTCAAGCGGGTGATGACTTGATAAGGTCCTTCCTACTCTCGCTGGAGCTTTGGAGACGTCCTTTCTTTCGCTGTGGGTTGTACAGCCAAACTAACTCGTCGACAGCAAAACCGCCACTGCTTCCTTTCAAGTCGTATCTGGTTTTGGCCGCCTCCGTATTTTTCATAATTTTAAGGCGTACGTAACGGTGGATATGGTTTAATCGCTGTCGAAGATTATCCACGTATTCTGTTAATGGTTGGTGTGGTTCAGGTGGTACGCCATATTTCACATCAGCTGGAGTTCTTAAGGTAGTCCCAAACAGAACTTTTGATGGCGTTTCTCCAGTAGTTGTGTGGATAGCACTCCGGTATGCCATAAGAAACAATGGTATATGACGATCCCAATCCCGTTGATTTTCGTCGACTACTTTAGCCAGATGTTCAATCAGGGTTTGGTTGAATCGTTCCACCATACCGTCAGACTGTGGGTGAAGAGGTGTCGTTTGAGTTTTGTTTATACCTAGCAGCTTGCACATTTCACCAAACAGTTGTGACTCAAAATTTCGACCTTGATCTGAGTGGAGTTCCAATGGGACACCATATCGACTAATCCAATTGACTACAATTTCCTCAGCGACGGTACATGCTTCTTGGTTGGGTATTGGAAACACCTCAGGCCATTTGCTGAAATAGTCCGCTACAACCAGAATGTAACGGTTTCCATAATCTGATACCGGAAAGGGTCTAGCAATATCTATAGCAATCCGTTCAAAGGGGACACCAACATTGTAGATTTGCATTGCTCCTTTTAGATTTCTTTTGGGTCCTTTGACTGAAGCGCATGTGTTTACATTTTCGACACCAGCTCTCTACATCTTCTCTAACGTGAAGCCAGTAGAATCCTTCTCGTATTTTGTCAAGGATCTTGTTCACTCCTAAATGTTCCCCAGAAGGGCTGCCATGCATTTCATCAAGGATTTCGGTCGTTCTACTTCTTGGTATTACAACTTGCATGCGGTGTTTTGATCCATCAGCTGATTCCCATTTTCGTTTCAGCAAATCCCCTTCCAAATACAATGAGTCCCACTGAGCCCAATAACCCTTTAACACGGCACTATATTCTGAGATGCTTTGCCAGTCCGGTCGCTTGCCCTTCTTCTTCCATGTGATCAGATGTTGTAGGTCCTCATCCGCAAACTGTGCATCTGCAAGATCCGTTGGTGTCCAACCGTCATCCGCTGATATTGTTGTTGCGTCTTCCGATTGTATCTTCTCGTGACGACAGCAATATTTGCATCCTGGTAAACATGGTCGACGTGAGAGAGCATCAGCATTACTATGAGTTGTTCCTTTGCGGTGCACGATCTCGAAGTCGTACATTTGTAAACGTTCCAACCATCGGGCCATCTGTCCTTCAAGATCCTTGAAGTTGAGGAGCCATCTTAACGCTGCATGATCAGTTCGGAGAAGAAATTTCTGTCCATAAAGGTACTTGTGGAAGTGTTTTGTTGCATTGACTATTGCTAGTAACTCCTTCCTGGTCACACAATAGTTTCGTTCGGGCTTTGTGAATCCTCTGCAATAATACTCTAGCACCTTTTCTTCTCCGTCTATATGCTGTGACAAAACGGCTCCGATTCCGTTGTTACTTGCATCAGTATCTAACACAAACGTCTTGCCACGAACTGGATATGCTAGCAAAGGAGCATCACATAGTTCAACTTTTAACTTTTCAAATGCTGAGTCGCATAGGGTATTTCAGTTGAAAACTCGGTCCTTCTCGGTAAGTTGGTGGAGAGGTCTGGCAACTTTTGCAAAATCCTTTACAAAACGTCGATAGTACGTTGCCAATCCCAGAAAACTGCGCAATTCATTTTTATCCTTTGGAGTTGGCCAGTCTTTCACAATTTCTATCTTGCTGGGATCGGTTCGAACTCCATCTGAAGATACCACATGTCCCAAATAGTTAACTTCTTTAGAAAATAACCTGCACTTTTTAACGTTCAGCTTTAAATTTGCCACCCAAAGTCTTGTGAAGATCTCTCGTAAGTTTTCGACGTGTTGATCAAATGTTCTTCCTAGAACAATTATGTCGTCTAAATAGACAAGACAGGTTTTCCAGTTGAGACCTTGCAATACACATTCCATCAGTCGCTCGAATGTGGCTGGGGCATTGCACAATCCAAATGGCATGACGGTGAATTGCCACAACCCCGATCCGATAGAAAACGCTGTCTTTTCGCGATCGTTCTTGTCGATTTCTACTTGCCAGTATCCGCTTTTCCAATCAAGCGTAGAGAACCAACTTGAGCCAGATAGGGTGTCCATGATGTCATTAATCCTCGGTAACGGATTGCTGTCTTTTTTAGTCACATCATTTAACTTCCTATAATCAACGCAAAAACGGGTAGTGCCGTCCTTCTTCTTTACCAAAACAACTGGCGAAATCCAGGGACTTGATGACGGTTCGATGACGCCTTGATTCTGCATTGTCGTTATCATTTCGTTTACTTCTGTTTGTTTTGCTAGAGGAAGACGTCGTGGTACTTGTCGGATCGGTTTCGCATCCTGAGTATCAATTCGGTGAGTTACCAGAGCTGTTTTACCTTGGTCATTGTCACCGGTTGAAAACACGTCTGCAAAATCAGCAATCAACGCCTCGGCTTTTAGACGGTCTTCTTGATACAAATTGAGTTCATCCAGTAGATTTTTGGTAAGTTCTTTGAGTCTACCTTTGTCAGTTGGTAGAACCTTTTCCTGTTGCTCCATATCTAATGATTTCATCAAATTTATTGATTGGCAATTACCTATTTCCTCGCCTTTTTTAATTTTAATAGTGTGTTTAGCGGTATTCATTATTCTGACAGGAATAAGACCATTTTTGTTCGCTTCTACCAAGCATTTTCCAATGACCGCGTTCTGTACATTTGTCGTTGAGGTTGGCTCCATCAAATAGAACTGGTGGCCCCTTGGATCGCAATTCAACTTTCCCCATACGATGTTTTCAGATGATTGAGGTAGTTCTATGTCACAATCGACTGTCACTCGAATGCGTTTTTTGTCGCTATCCCCTATTATCACTTCTGTATTTCTCCATTTAAGAGTGCGTTTTTCTAGGTCAATTTTGAACTCATATTTTGTCAGAAAGTCGACACCTATTATGCATTCGTCGATGATATCCGCGACTAAGAATGAACCTTCGAATAACAAGTCGCCTAGCTGAACAGTACGGAGAATCTTTCCATAGACTGGTGCTGTTCCTCCGGTAGCTGTTCGAAGGATGTATTTGTTAGAAGTCTCTTTCTTCAGATTGGGTACCAAATCAGATCTTAAAATCGATTTTGTTGCTTCGGTGTCGACTGTAATTACACATTCTCGTTGATCAACTTTTCCGTTCAGCCATAGGTCGTTTCGATTTCGATGTAATCTGGAAACGTTAATTACGGTACTGGGGGCGTCAATTCTACTAGCCAACCTCTGCCCCACAAAGTTGACTCTTATTAGTTTTCTGCCCCTTCGTTAGAAGGGGTCGATCGTGATACAGGATCATCTTCTCTTCTTTTGCGCCATCTTGTTGCGCAATTTAGGCAGTAGTTATCTTTTAGGCGGTGTTTACAATCACGACGTAGATGGCTTTTTTCACCCCAAATCCAGTATTGGGGTACACCATGCTGTTGAGGTTCGCGTTTCACAACCACCTTCTGGCAAGAGCATTCTTCATGTACTTGGCGTGGACGTACGTCACTTTTTGATGCTTGCTTTGCCGATTCAAAAGTGAGACTGTGCGCAACGGCATCCTTGAGTTTTCGTTTATCTGACAAGAGAAGGGATTGCTTGAGTTCCGAATCACGAAGGGCTTTGATAAACGTATCCAGGGCAGTTTCGTCTCTATGCTCGGGGTCTGATTTCGGATACGACAGCAATGTCAACCGTTCGATATCTTGTGCCAGCTGCTGAATGGATTCACCAGATCGTTGCGTTCTGTTTCTAAGCTGAGATCGATAAATCTGTTTCATGTGTTCTTCACCATAACGTAAATCCAACGCGCTAACCAGAACTTCATAGTTGAAGTGGTTCTCCGCCGGAATCGTCTGAAGAACCTCTGCTGCTGAACCTCGCAGGGCCAGTATCAGTGCTGTTGCTCGTTCTTTTCCGTTCCAACAGTTACTAGTTGCCGCTGCTTCGAACTGGATTTTATAAACGTTCCAGGACATCTCTCCGTCAAATGCTGGTTCCTTCAAAGTTCTTCCGGATGCATGATCTAACGGCATGGCCATTTTTTTTGGATTGCTCCAATTATCGCTTCAATTTGTCTATCTTGTGATCTACCTCAACGGTCTGACGATCAAGTTTCTGCTCGATCATTTCTATTCTTGTTGACTGTTCTTCAATCTGTTCTGCCACTTCCAATTTTACGTGTTTTAACTCCTCTGTCTGTCGTTCGGACTGTTCCTTGATCTGTTGTTTTACCTCTTCTGTCTGTCGTTCGGACTGTCGTTCGGACTGTCGTTCGGACTGCTGTTTGATTTGTTTTAACTCCTCTGTCTGTCGTTCGGACTGTTCCTTGATCTGTTGTTTTAACTCTTCTGTCTGTCGTTCGGACTGTTGTTTTATTTCAGTTGACATACTAAGCAGAAGTTCCATCATTTTAGCGGTTGTAAACGTGCTTGTGCTAATTTCATTGTCTTCGTCAGCACCATCAAACTTGAATTCGTCTGGGTTCTTACCTTCGTCAATGAGAGCTTCTCTCAGACGTGCTACTAGTACTTCTTTGTTGCCACTTGTGACAAGGCTTCGTTTCTGTAGTTCTTCTCGTAGCTGAACTACGTTCAAACCACACAGTTTTGACATCGTGTTCTTTTTCTATGAGTAGTAATTCGCTAGTCGAAGATCCCACTTCTGACACCAATGTTATAATACTCGCTGTTGTATTCGATTGAATAAAATACTCCAAACAGTTATTAGTTATTAAACTTTATTTACAGAAAAAATCAACTAATCGTTTATTTCTAGCAAATTCAAATTAACGCAACAATTAACTTTTAAACAACGTCAACAAACAAATCAAATATCGCTTTAAATAATTCACCGAATCGCTATTCACGAAATCACAAAATCACGAATTTCACTAATCACGAATTTCTTGCGACGTGCGCTTATATACTCTTCGCAAGCGTCGTTTCTAGATTCTTCTAGATGGTCCGATTCTAGCATACTCTAGAATGCTACAGTCACTAGAACATTCTAGAATACGCTAGAATCTAGTGCGTTCGGTAGCACGGTTATAACATTATTTTTGTTTTTTTTTTTTTTTATTTGAACGAAACAAGATAACTGTTTTAATAATTATTTTTTTTATTAATCAAAAAATCATGAAACAAAAAAATATAAAATGAAGATATTTTTTTTACTTTTAAACTTTTTTTATTTTTTTGTTTTTATTAAATTTACCTTTAATATTTACACTCATTAATTTTTTTTAACAAATTTCTACAGATGCAGTTGTAAAAACGTTCACAGATGCTTTCTTTGACGTTATGATTACTAAAACAGAACTTATCCTCAACCAACAAAATATCAATCATTATGCGGATAATTATTTAAAAGTGATGAGAAGTCTTCGTTGATTGTTGGAGGTTTTGAAAAGTTTCATAGCTGTTTCTATTTTTTTCATGGTTTGAAAAATTTGCCAGCGGCCTAGACAAGCTGAAAATGCTTATTCAGCTGGCTTCAACAAACCTCCTCTATTGGTGTTTTGCAAATAGACTACAATATTAGAATGATCTTCATTGATATAAAATGAATCGTCATCCAAAAGGACCTCCCTGCAGTCGAGACATCTAATCGTACTGAGAATACTTTTCACTACTGCCCCTGCTACATAATATATTGTACTGGCTTCATTGACATCTGGCCATTCAAGATTTGACAATTTTTTTAAAATTTCTGAAGAGCTGTTGATTTTTACATAATTCGTTTCAAAACTAATATCATCAATAAAGTTGTCAACTTCATTAAAAGCCAGTTTAGAATGAGCAAGCAATGATATTTTAATTTTTGCATCATTTTTCATCATTTGCCACAGAGAAATAAAATCAAGAGAATCATAGAAATTCAAACACTCAATTAAATGTTTGATATAAGAAAATTCATTAATTTTCTTTCAAAAGCAAACAACAAAATTAGTGTTAAAGAACAAAAGAAAAATATGAAAGCGAAAAAATTTTCTGCTGACTATGTAAGCTGGTTTTGTCCAAACAAGTTAAAACATGTTTGAGAGTTTACTATCAAACGTATTAACGTATCTTATGTTTTGAATGAAAGTAATGGTCTACCCTAGTGAAGAAAAATCTGATAAGCTTCTTCAATGCAAAAAATTACAATCAATGTTATAAATGATGTTAGTTAGTTAGTAAAGAGTTGTTTGGGAGCAAGGAAATGTGCATGCTGTTGAACTGTTATGTAGTGAGAATATGGAATACTGCATTTAGCTATTTTCGACGGATGAATGAAACAAAGGAAATTCTAAGTGATTTCAAGAACAGAAGAGAGCCAGGAAAAAAAGAGGAATGAATACATCAAACAGTTGATAACGGATCTCTGTTTTTGCTACGGCTACAATGAATTTCTCATGATCAAGTTGTTTGATTTGGTCCCAGATGAAATTGTTTAATATCTCGAGGCAGCTAACATGCCCAGGCCAGAAGCCACCAGAACCAACACTCTAAAAACAAAGAGAAGAGATTTTATTAACGCTTTGATCAACAGAGGTGTTGATGACAGGATTTCATCGAGGTCTCCTCGAAAAAAATATGAGAAAAAACACAAATGATATCTATGACGATGATGATGACGACAATAGAGACAACGACACTTCTGATGTTGCTGTCATCATCAACAACGATAATGACTAATGACGACGATGATGGTAAAGTCATTGCTGATAATAATAATAATATGTACAATGATGGTAATAATTACCGCAACCGTAATAATAATGATAATATTTATGGTAATAATAATGATAGTAATAGTGATAATGATTGTAATGGTGTTTACAACTTTAACTTGAGTAATGAAAACTTTTAAACTCTAATTTTCAAAACACCTTCCTATTTATGTCGAGATTTGAGAAAATTAGTGAAAAAGCGATTCTACAATCTTTACACAGGCAAAAAAATTCTCTGTTGATTTGAACGATTTTGAAGAAGCGCTGTGTATTGTGAAACCAACGACGATGGTAGGAGACACAATCTCGATCCCAGAAGTCACGTGGGAAGACTTCAGAGAAGAGTTGGTTTGGTCAATTTTGAATCGCATCAAAAATTCTGTTTTGATGACGAAATGTGGACAATCGAGAACGTCAATGCCACTAATGGACAGATTGTAGTTGCTTGCTTAACCGCTGATTTTACTATGCAAAATGTTCTTATAAAAATTGGACTGAAGGTGATATCAGTGGATGGTTTGCTCATCAAACTGACCAAAAATTGTGTGTAAATATGTCATGCATGCTTCAAGATAACAAAAAACATAATGAAAAAATTTTGCTCTCAATGTGTCAATCAAACTCTGCAAAAAGTCACCATGTTTATCGGTCAAGAAGGAAGTGTTGTCTGCCATCTATCCAAATACAAAATACCTCCTGCCAGGGGTACAAGGTATTCCCTGCCCATGCCAAAATGTGGCAAATACAATCGAGATCCAATCTTATGCGCGGATAAATTACTTTATTCTGTTTTCTATACTTTTCACGTTTATTTATTTTAGTTACCATTTTATACTATTGCCTTGCCTTGATGGAAAAAAGATATTTCTGTTTGCCAGATCATCTTTTTTAATTTTTTTTTATTCGAAAATTTTCAATTATATCTGCTTATAATTGATTTACGCGTGTTACTTCATCGATATTAATCGACATTAACATTAGTAATTAAAGTTTGTTTAAGAATTCATCTTAGTTTTAGAAATGATCCGTTCACTTTCACTTTTTGCCAGAAGAAGTTGGGAATGCACGAAATTTAAATATACTCATATTGTTTTTAGATGCTTATTATGGAAATGAGATAATTCTGTTTACCCGGTCTTTTTTTTTAATTTTTTTCAAAAATTTTCAATTTTATATGTGCTTATAATTGATTTATGCATCTTACTTTATCGATATTAAAGTTTGTTCAAGAATTATATAAATATAGCAAACTTTGTTATAAAAATATACCAACTTGTCGCTAAGACCACCTATAGGTATCATATACAAAAATATTACCGAATCATACGAAATTAATACTTTATGACATCTTGGTAATATGCAAAAATAATAAATCATAATTATAAAAAAAAATGAATGCCGTTATTTATACAATAAAAAAAATTAACGGTTAATTCGACAAAATTACCAAATAAATATTTTCAGTTTTTAATTATTTCTAAATGAAAAAGAGAATAAGACGAATGATATCTGGTATGACACATCTTATGTACGGATTGTAACAATATGCGAAGTCGTTATATTATAACTTAATTTGAAAGGATATAACTAATGATGAGTTTATTGTGATATTTATGTGATATTTAGTTTTTATTTAATCAAATTTTTCTTCTTTATCCTTTAAGCCGGGTGAACAGCAAGTCTAATAAAACGGCGACGGCGCCAACGTGCTTCCTGACGAGTTGATTCTTGTGATGAAACTCCGAATAAATATTTCGATAAGCGCCGGAGAAGGAAGAAGATAGTCTCCCGGGAGGCAGCAATCCTACCTAAAATTCCTGACAACATCGATTATTCCTGGAAATACTTTACCTGTGCCTGCCAAGAGTCATCTGGATAACAAATGGAGAATGGCAGGAATAGGTGCGTGTATAAAAACCTGGGAAACACTTGTTTCATTGCAGCGACTCTGCAGTGCCTGGTCAGTTTGCCAATATGACTGTAAGATATGGAGAGATAATTTCTGCTCGGTTCGTATGTTGCAGGGACTAGCTGTGCAACTGTTTAACAGTGAACCAATTGTTCCGAGAGAACCAGTTGGCAGTTTTCTCTCGTAGGAAAACACATGAAATTTGGAAAACGGGTGGATGCGCTTGAATTTTTGATGGATTTTTTGGTTAGGATGGCGACCTGCTTGATTTTCATCAGCGATTTTTTTTGTTTTTTAACAAATTACTTTAGTAGTTTCGATAGCAAATTGTTTGTTTCGAGTGTCGTTAATTTCTTTCAGGTTGAAAAAATTGTTTCTAGGGTGAAACTACTGAAAAATGAACTGGAGCTTCTGAAAACTGTTAATTTTTCGCGCGATATTTTGGACAAAGTTCTGTATTGCATTAACTTTTAAAAACTTTGAAGCTAAATGGTTTTTTAGACAAATTTTATATTTTGTTAGTTCAATTTTATCGAGAATTCCGAATGTAATAAACTGGATTAATTGTAATCTTCAACTAATTATAGACAATGTTGAGGCAATTCTTAATAACCAACGAATGGTTTGAATGGAAACGTGGAATGTTATTTGTTAACAATTAGTCTATGCCTGATAGTGTTACGTTCTATCGTTTCTAATAGATCAATGTTTGGTAATAGAACCAAATATGTGAAGGCTTGTACAGCAAAATCAACTAGTCGGCTTGCTTGCAAGCTGACATAAACGTTTATAATAATTAATCTCTCAAAATGAATCTAAAGTGACTACAAACAAACACTGTCCCTGAGGTTTGGCCATGGGCTGATCGTAATGTCTCCTCCTTGGTCCTCGCTATAGATTCCCAGTGTAAATCACACACACACACCAATGACATAATGGAAAAAGATCAATATATTACTGTGTGTTGTGCTACCTCACATAGAACTAAATATAACACTGGAACATCCATAATGTTTCAAGTAGTGCAGAATGGTGATGTGAGTTAGTATGGCTCATTGTTGTTTTGTTGTACGCTGCTAACATTTCAATCATTGGATATGATTTATCAATAATTTAATTTATTCATAATATTTTACTAGCAATTAAACTTTTTACCAAATCACACAGTCATATGCCAGCTTTGTCGAAACTCCTCAAATAGTTGAGTCTTCTTTCAACATTAGTAGCCTTAAGGCTGACTGCGGATCGTAACGGCAGCTAATGCCATTGCTTTGTTCATTTGTGTTATCGTTATATGGTAAAATGTTATAGAGAACCTTAATTTTAATGGCACGATAACGATAATGACGTAATAGATGGCGACGGTGATGACGTAGCAGATGATGATGATGATGAGGAGGAGGATGACGTAACAGATGATGACGATTAATAAAAAAATATCAAAATGATGATGACGATTATGGTGATGATGGTTGTAAAAAAAATGGTAGGAAGAAATGGATGAAAGATGGAGAGGGTGTAATGTTACTGGAGACCATCTAGCCATCAGTTGGAATAGCCTGGAGCTTCAAATGTTTTCTTACAATTTTAACATCGCAAATTCATAACACACAGCAACACATCATCACAACAACACTTCATCAAAAAAACACATCCTCACAACAACACATCATTGCAACAACTTATCATCACAACGACGCATCATCACAAAAACACAACAACATACCATCGCAACAACACACAACAAGACAACCTCGCAACACAACACAACACTGCACAACAGCATAACACTGCACACCAACACAACACAACAATATGACACAGCACTAAACAGTGGCACTTTGAAGTTTGCACGGGTCACATACTTCTTGCTACTTATTTGTTTTCATTCTCATCATTTGTTTACGTCCAACTGCCATTAAACTTGCGCCCTGTCTCATGTATGTGATACGAAACGAACAACACACACTAGCACAAATACAACATGCTCTGTAGATGTGAAACCGTGAAACGTACATCTTTAATAAATCTGCATACACACATGTGCGTGCACACCACATACACACATACACAAGTATGTGTGTACGCGCGTGAATGACAACACAAGCTTTATATTGTATATATTATGTATATATATATATATATATATATATATATATATATATTAAAAAATGGTCTTTTACAAGCATATTATATATATATATATATTTATATTTATATATAAATAATGTTTTATGTGTGTGCATATACATACATAAAGCAAACACATACATACGTATGCCAGCAAAAATACATACATACATACATACATAAGCTACATACACACGCCAGCATACAAAAGCTTAAAATGTTTTTGAAAACAAACATTCGAGTTTGAAACATGTTGAGATGATGACATTCAGGAAAGCGAACGTCAAAATGTTTTTTGGACCGATTTGCTTGTTAACCTCTGACTTTAAATTTGTTATTAACGATTTTTAATGAAAATGAGAAATTTTTGAAATCTCATTAATTGATTGTGAGGCTACTCGGCTGTTATTAATCTGCCTGTAAATTGATCTCCTCCCGTGCAAGGTTCAAACAGGCAGCGAGTTTCTGCAGTACGGTTCACTAGAAAGAAAGTACAGTTATGTGTGTTTGAGAGTGTGTGTGTGCGTGCGTGTGTGTGTGTGTGAGTATGCGCGTGTGCGTGCATGCAGCGGCGGATTTAGACAACTCCGACGGGTGGGTGCCCAATATTTTCCAAGATTTTGATGACCAGGGGTAACTTTTTTTACAAATTTTTGTACGAAATTTCTTATGTTCATTCCCCGGGATAGCCAACTTTTTTACGTGGGAGCTCCCACTCGTTTTGATAATGTAGTCAAAATGTACACCTTTTTTGGGGCCTGCAATACCCATCTTTCTTTCAAAAACGCTACTTTTACTGTTAAAACAAGAACATTTACTAACCTTTAATACAAATAACGCTCACAACGGAGGATGCGTTGCTTATCTGTTTGTGTGTGTATGTGCGTGTGTATGTGTTTTTGTGTGTGTGTGTGTGTGTGTGCGTCTGTACTTGCCTAGAGTATTGTTACATAACGTATGATAGAGATATTGTTATTTGAGTTGCACCAACTGCTTCTTGCTCTCTTGCTCCAGTTCTGTTTCATTTTCAATTTGTCCGTGTGATCCCATGCAACGTTAAACACCTGGATGAAATTTTATATTATGTTCTAATATATTTTAGTTTATATGTGTGCGCGCGTGCACGTGTGTGTGTGTGTGTGTGTGCGTGTGTGTGCGTGTGTTTAATAATGTGCACAAACAACACTAGTAGAAGATTGCATACACCTTATTTAAGCATGCAGAAGTCCAGTGAATAAAAGTGACTGTTTGTAGTTGGGTTATATTACGTGGGCTAGTATGTTTCTGTCTGTCCGTGTGAGTGTATCCGTATGTGTGTGTGTTGTGTGTGTGTGTGAGTTTGCTTATGCAACATTTTTCCACTTTTTTTTACACAAAAATGAAGTTGTTTTGAATTTCAAACGAAGTCGCTATGAAGCAAGAGTTTGAACAGAACCAACATTTGATAAAATTTATATCTCAATAATTATTTCTGATTTTACGATGTGTCGTTATTTTCAAATCAAATATTAGATATTGAAAAAATATATTAAATTTGATTTAATAAAAAAAATAAGTTAAATTATTTTATAAAATACCCAACCAGATTTGACACAAGATTATAATTATAGAATTCCACCACGCACGAACCAATTAGGAATGGGTCAGCAGGTTGCCCTGCGCCTGGGAGATCAACAATCTTGGATCCTTTTGGTACCTTTGTTGCCATTCCTAAGAACCCAGGGGCAGCACATACATCGTTTTAATTAAAGTGTTCATTTTTATTGCAGCCTACTAACTTACAAAAACACATTTGAATGGCGCGTCTGAATACGTCACGTATCAAACAAAGGTTACGAGGTCACGAACTTTGAACCTGACCCTGACGACTGATCCATTATAATGTATGGTGCCATTTGCAAAGAGATGGATAGATGGACGAACGGATGGATGAATAAACCGATACATTGATGGATGAATGAATGGATAGATAAATGAGTGAATGGATGAATGGATGGATGTACGTATGTATGATGTATGATATACATCCATCTATTTATTCATGGATGAATAAATAGATAGATGGATGGATAATTATATGAATGGATAGATAAATTAATAGATGGATGCATTAATGGATGGATGAGTGTGCGGTTTCATGGATGGACGGGTGGACGAACGAATGGATAGGCGGGTGAATACGGTGTGCATTACATTTCTTTCAACTTGTTTCATTTTTGACTGTTGTACGGATCTGTGTGTTGGTGTGTGTTTGCATGTGTTGTTTTGTGTGTGCATGTAGTGTTGGTATGTGTTTCCAGACCGCGTGCGTGCGTGCGTGTGTGTGTGTGTCACAGTAGCGAGAGGGGGCCAAGACTTTGAAAAATATTTGAGTCCAAGGGGGAATTTTTCATGAGTTGTCGACCGAAGGAGGAAGTCCAAAAAAAGTCAGGAGGAAAGTTGATGACCGAAATTAATTTGTTTTTGAAACGTTTTTAGTGATACGCCACTGTGTGTGTGCGCGTGTATGTGTGTGTGTGTGTATGTGTGTGTCTTTGTGTGTTTATTGTGTGTGTGCGTGTATGTGTGTGTGTCTTTGTGTGTTTATTGTGTCTGTCTTTTTCATTTTGAGTCAAAGAAACGAGATATAAGAAACAACCGTTTTTTGATCATCGTAGTCGTCATCAGTTTGTTTAGCAATTTAAACATTTTCATCAAAATGTAATCATTCTCATCATCCTCATTCATCATCCTTTTATGATCACAATAACACTTTTCATCATGAGTGATGATTGCCAACATCATTATCACAATCACCCCCGTCATATTCATCATCATCATCATCACCAATGCCACACTACTATCATCAACATTACGATCACCATCGTCGTCGTGGTCGTCATCCTATCCATCACCAATACGGTCTTTCCAGACGTCAACAATTATGACAGATAGAATGCATCACATCACATCTGATCACATCACCAAACATCACATGCTCAAACGAATGCCACACACACACACACACACACACACACACACACACACACGCACGCACGCACCACACACACACACACACACACACACACACACACAGACACTTGCACCTTCATCAACGTTCAATATTATTTCAAATGCTAACCATCAGACAGTTAACATACTGCAGAGTGTTGTATTTTACGGTACAACACATTACGTTACCTACTACATAAACACATGTGGACGGACGTACCAGATGAAATTTTTTTATATATTCCATTACGGTCATCTTGCTTTCTTATGACTTCCAAGTTTGAAAATCAAACAAAATATGTATGAACAATCAAACATCAGACCATTTAAGCAACACATACAAAAGTATACAAATGTTTATAAAACACATATTCGTTACCTATACACTTTACAAAACCATTCTTTTTAATACCAAACCATACACACACTCCAAACACACAAACAGATACATGCAAACAAAGAAACATACTAATAACCAATCAAACAAACAAACAGGCAATCACACACACACACACATACACCCACACCCACCCACACACACACACAAACAATCAAACAAACAAAACACACAAACAAAAACAGCCAGAGTCACAAACACGCCACGCTTTGAACGGTACGATTGATAATAAGCATGACGAACGTAAGAACACAAATTGAATATGATTGGCTGACACTGGAAACGATGCTACGTCTTGCTCGTCCATCCTCACTGACTTCATCCTACTTACATAGTAACAATAGGTCGAAATATGATAACACCACGTTGTTATAAAACACCATCAAGTCATATTATGTTAAAATTAGTTATGACATAATAACAATGAAATAAAAAATGACCGGTATTTTAGAAGGACGGCCTATGAAATTGAGTCGTATTTGACGTAGTAGCTTGTAAATAGCAACCACACGAGAGTTAAATAGCAACGAATCTGCGCATAACTTTAATGACATATTCACACTAAGAATGACACGTCGACTTTGAAGATTCAACAACGTAGAGTGCAGTTTGAGAATCCTGTTATTTCAATGTCTATCTCTCGAAAAATGCTCCCACCACTGGGGTGACGTTTTAAGGTAGTCTCATAAAGGGATTATATCATTTAATAACTTGCTTCATGCCCGCAAACGTGTAACTAACTATCTCTTAAGAGCCGTTATGTTGATGCTGCACAAGTCTGTTTGTAGATGGCTTCAGCAGTAGATATTTGAAAATTTTTGACAGCATCAGCAGACATTAATGGCGGTTAATTGAATGGAGAACTGACTGGCGAAGGTCTGCTAAACGCAACAAATTTTAATTACAGCATGTCAAATTCATAACTAAACAAACTCGGCTTGCGAATAAATAAACATGGAGAAAAGCACATGTTTGCTGTGTTTATGCATTCCGTACTGGCTGTGTGATGTTGTGTCGTTGTGCAGTTGTTGTGCGACTGTTGGCTGTGTGTGTGTGTGTGTGTGCGTGTGTGTGTGTGTGCGTGTGTGTGTGTGTGTGTAAAAAGTGTGCTCGTTGTCTTTCTGTACAATGTGTTGTTTAATTTTCTTGTAGTGCCTTTAACTTCGTCTAATATAAAATGCTTTTGATTTCATCTATATGTTAATTAAAAAAATGTCTAACGTTAATTTTAATAAAATGATTGAAATAATTTGACTGCATTTTGGTCTAATGCTGTGTTGTGCAGTGTTGAATGCTTGTCTTATCTTATGTACCTATAGATATGAAACTTGGACGAAGTTGGTTTTGGTGGTTAGCTGTTTTGGTGGTTAGCTTTAAAACAGTGTCTTTAACAATAGCCGCCAACCAGTTAATGTTTCTAACCGATAGACTTAATTCACGTCTGCCATGCACATTCTATCGGTATATATATAAATATATATTCTTTGTTAATTCGTTTATATTTAAATACGTATATGATGGAGTACATAGATAAAGTCAAGATCCAGTCAAACGCATTTATATTCCCGAGCGATAATTGAGTGTTACGTAGAAAGGAGTCAGTCGGAAGATTGGTAAAGTGCACGGAATGGATGGTACAAATTACAAAGTACACTTTCATGGTATCTCGTAACCTCCAAACTTGAGAGAAAAATGACTAAAAATTAAAAAAATTTCATTCCACTCATTTGTTATGCTTGGAGGGAGAATCCTCTAAGCTGTCTAAATAATCGGTGTTGTTAATTGAAGGGTATAAAAACAAAAAAAAAATCTAACCAAATTAGATAACTTGACTAAATAAGGAACAAACTGACTTGAATTAAAGAGCGATGACAACGAATCCCATCGTAAACATCCAATCACCTGATCCTCTCAACATAAACACGAACATAAACAACTTTTCCTAAAGGTCAGCTAGTGATTGTTCCTGACGTTTCACCAATCCACTTCCAACGTAAACACAATGCCCTTCTTATACTTCCTCTACATACCTATCGATGTCACAATGAATGCCTAGTAATAATGTATATAATAAATATTGATCTATCTATTAAATATTATATATGTGTGTACGTGCGTGCGTGCGTGTGTGTTTGTTTTCTGAACGTTTTATTATTTCGTAACACATAAAATATTTTTTTTTTTTGTTTTTTTTTAAATTATTAATTTCTACCCTATCAGGTGCTTGTGGCGATTATTTGTGGGAATATGCATGTAAAAAACCAAAGTATTATTGCTGAAATAATAATGTTATTAATCACGTGCCAGTCATCACATTTCGATTTCGGATTTTTATTTTAAAGTTTAACTCTTGCTAACGTTGCTAATAATAATTATAATTGAGGTAATTAACACTGCACAGTTACAACAATCGCGAGAAACGCCAGTTAAGTATGACTACTATGCCAGCTACCAACCATGAGCTGCAAACTGCAGACAACTTGACGAGAATTAAACTGCGTTCGTTCACCAGCAAAACATATAGGACCTCATCTCAATTAACTTTGCAGACAACTCTAAGTACATAAGCTTGCTCAGTGCACACACACACACGCTCACAAAAGCACACATACATTATGAACCAACATTTTTTTTGATCGTACATGCGAATACTTAAATAAGACTGATCCGTGAGCCTGTACATTATTCAGGCACCCAATTATCATTTGTTGAACATTCAAACAACTTTGTGTTCTGAAATTACAAAATAGCATCAAAAAATATAAAAACACAACAATTTATATCATACCATTTAGACAACAAAGATAAACAAGAACACAAAAACGCATTATCTAAAACATACACTGTAACACACAAGCACTATAACACACAGACACACACACAGACACACACACACACAATGACACACAAACAACAATTTGGAAACAAACATACGTAGAGTCGGTGTCAAGATGGCATTATTAAAGTTCCCACGTTCAGCTTTTTTTGACGTGTCTTTAATTACCACCGACCTGATCATTATTTTATTATCATCATCGCCGTTAACGATGATGATGATGTATGAGTGTCAGTATCATTTCATCATTAATGATGATGACATTAATGATGATAACGTTAATGATGAAAATGTTTTTGTTTTGCTTTTAAAGTTATCATGGCCAGTGTTGGCGTTTGACAGAATTTTCTACTTATCGTTTTAATCACTATCAAACCGCCTTGAGTTATAATATTCAAATATTCAACGATGTTTGAGAAAGTATGATTGCTTCTGTTGTCTCATTATGGATGTCGTCGTCATCGGATGAATCATTTTCTACGTAATCCTCAGTCATTGTTCGTTTCGTTGTCTTTTTCTTGTGACCATCATTATGAATATGATATATGGTTGTTGATCTAATCGCTGTAGTCACATCATCAGTTTGTTTTAACATTTGTTTGAAATCATTGTCAGCCAGCATCGTCGTCTTCATCGTCACAATTCTCCTTCTCACTCCATCATCTTTTATTTTTATCCTTATCGTATCCAGTCTCATAGACATAATCATTGTTGTCATCGTCATCTTGTTCATCCTCCCAAACGTTATATTCATAATTATCCTCATCATCATCATTATCATCGTCATCGTCCTTAACATTTTCACTCACTCCATCATCTTCACATTCGTCAACGTTGTACAACTAAAAGAAAGTTTAAATTGGAAACACATTTGAGGAGGCTTAAAAATTCATTTTCAAGAAAAGCCGATTCAAACAAAACAATTATATCATGCCAGCCAGCCAGCCAGCCAGCCGAATTTTTTTCTAATTTTCACTGTTAAAGTTCTTTCGAAAACATCCCATACGATCACCGATGATACAGTCATTCATACGCACTTTCATGCTTACAAAAGTTTACACGGTTTAAATTCTTTTATAGTTTTTGAAGGCATGACAGTGAAGGAATAATTTTCATGATAATAAATAAATAAATGAACGGATAAATATGTAAACAAACAAACATACAACAAACAAACAAACAAATATTCAAACAAACAAACAAACAAACATAAAACAAAACATGCAAACAAATAATTAAATAAATAAATAAAATTAGACAAACAGCGCATCCAGCCAGTCAAATCTCATCAAAAGATGTTTCTATCCTTCAATATTCTTTTCCATTCAACTTTCTCCATCAACCATCTTTAGCACACGTTAGGAAATGGTTGAAGCAGCAGTTAACCAGAACCACTTGGAGCTTTATCGATGAAAATTTTCTACTTTACTTTCTTAACTCTTTTTATTCTTTTTCATTACAAATTGTGCAATAACCTGTCTGCAACTTCATAAGTGGGCCGAATTGAAAATATAATAAGCACAAACACATGCAAAGAAATCTGAGAGAAGTTATGACTGAGACTTCTTAGTGAAACCGCGAAAGTTATTTTGGAACAGTCTACAATTTTGAAATAATGTAAATATGTATCGCAGATTTAAAATAAAAAACTAAAGGAAAATAATTGAAGCTAAGTTAGAATTGGTTTATGTGAATGATTTACATTTGCTAATATAAGCAGAAAGAAAATTTGACGACGATGTGCGAGGTTGGTGTGAGATTAAGGAGTGGTAAAAGGATGATTTGACTTATCTCTGGTAGATCTGCCAGGAAACGGATGATGTTGTCCAGATTGAAATGAGATAAAAACAATGATGCCAATGAGTAAAACTGGAAATTGGAAAGATGAAAATTATTGGCGTCAAATGGTTTTTAAACCTTCTTGAGTTATAAAATGGTTAAACAAATTCAGAGATTTCCTCTTATATAGTTTCTGTGCGTGTGACTCAGCATGAAAGCTCTGAAGCATCACCAAATCAACAGAAAATTATAAATGAAACAGTAAAGTAATGTGAATTGCTACTGAAAGTTTGTCACTGTTTTTAAAAATCCTGTGCAATTAATATCAAAAATAAAAAATCCATTATACAAATAATAAAAACATTTTGGTAATTTTTATAATTTAAAATTTTTTTTACAAAAATTAGTTTCTCCAAAAACGGTTTTTTTAAATAAGTTGAATTCTTGCAATACGAAGCTTACTAACTGGATGTCGTAATTGGTTAATTGCGGTTTCAGTTGGTTCGGGTTTGGCCAAGCTTCTGAGAAATTTTAAATATAACTAAAACAAAATCTATCTTTCTAGCCTTTCTCTTTCTTTCTCTCTCTTTCTCTTTCTCTCTCTCTCTCCCTCCCTCCCTCTCTCTCTCTCTCTCTCTCTCTCTCTCTCTCTCTCTCTCTCTCTCTCTCTCTCTCATGGGCATTGATTGTCACCCAATTTTGAACTGTCGGATAATTTTAGTAATTCTAATTTAATATGATATATATATATAATCGGATAGATGTGATTATACATAATTGCATCAACATTTTATGAAGCTGCTAGTTTAAATATGCACGTTTAAATCCGCCCAACGGTATTTATTTATAAACTGATAACACACTACAGATGAATCATGGCGAAGTTCATTCCATGAATTATTATCAGTGCCCATGCGGCATCGTCTACCATTAACCAATAACATTTAACAATTTGTCACACTTCTGAATTTGAAACTTAATTTAATGACTCTCAAACAAATCTAGTTTCGTGTTGCTTAAATATTTTTCAAAATAATTTGTTATCGAAATATCGCACTTGCTTGAAATAAAATAATTAGACAAGCTCTATTAATAAGTATGGTTCTTATTTTAGTTTATGAAAATGTATGTACATTCATCACTATAATGTATCCATTTGAAGTGATAGCTGTTCAATGTTTATAACGCAAAATAATGCCGAATTGGCCGAGTAATTAAAATGATATGATAAAGTTGAAATAAATTGCAATGTAATGTGATGTGCTCCCACACATAAACATTCAGAGCAGAACTATCAGTAACACATTAACACGCGACGTATGTAACCACTCAGAAGATGCGAGAATTTCTTGAAATCGAACCCGGACACTGCAGCACAGGACCAGGTGTTTTTAACCTTTACACCCCTCGGCGCCTCAATAGAAGTTTAGCGCATGACGAAAGTTTATGTCTTAATACATGTATAATGATTAGATGAGTGTGTGTGAGTGTGTGTGTGTGTGAGTGTGAGTGTGTGTGTGTGTGAGTGTGTGTGTGAGTGTGTACGTGAGTGTGTATGTGTGCGTGTGTGTGTGTGAGTTACGTACGTACTATCAACTTACAAGCAAACGCGCACATAATGTTTCATAAATATGCAGCCTGCAAGCCTGCGTGATACTCGGATGGATGGATGGATGTGTGAATGGATGGATGGATGGATGAATGATGCACTTCGTCACCAAGTCATTCTATGCCGTTTCTCCAAGCTGTGTTTTCAATTAAGAGATTTCATCCATTCATTCATCCACTCATCTATCCATCATTCACTCATCTAATCATTATTCATATCTTATTTAACCCATCATCGTCGTCGTCGTCCTCCTCCTCATCATTTTTATCATTAGCATTTTAAGTGACAATTGCTTCATCATTTAATAATTTCATCATCATTTAAATTTCATCATAGCAGCATCATCATCGTCGTTGTCATCATCGCCATCCTCTATCATTTCAACCATTTTGAACAACACCAGCATCACCAATGTAATGATTAAATACATCATCGGCAATGACGTCACGAATGGCGTCACAGCATCTTCAACATTGTCACAAGTCGTCATTCCACAATCTCATAAATCCTTCCTCCAGCACTCCGCGTTCACGTTTCAATAGATGATTATGTGAGTATGTGATGAAAACTAACGCTCAACAGAACCATTTTGTAGGATGGGAAGGTGCAAGGGATAAGCAGATGGAAAAACGTTAATTAATGGCACGATTCAGCTTCATTTTGTGCTACGAACATTCATTTCACTAGGCCAAATAACGCTTAAAAAGTTTTAAATAAAGTATTAAAAGAGTCAGGTTTTAACTGCAATTATGCTAAAGAATTGGCCATCTACTGCAAAATTTGATGTAGCTTAATAGCTGAAGCCCATGCAAACCTCATTCACGAGTAATTTTTTTGAGAGATTCGCATCATCGTTTGGCTTGAGTAAGATCTTAAACCAGAAATGAAATGTAGTGATTTGGGCATTTCAACGTTGTTCAATGTAAATTAACTCCCCAATCTTGGATGTGCCATCACTCAGCTCATCATGTTGAATACAGTCCACCTTGTGTCTCTTGTTGAACACCACTACATTTCAACTCCTAGAAAGTATTAAAGATCGAGTTTTGTGGAATTTGCCAATATCCTGAAAGGATAAGGCATGGGAAAGAAGAAGTAAGAGTAAGTGAAACTCATCCTTGCGGTCCAACATTTTGTCGTCCTTCCCTTCTTTGCTCTCTATAACTCAAGTCCAACCCAACATTCCACATGGGCGGGGCATGAACTAGGAGTGGGTGTGGCTTAAAATTCATTCGTGTTAACTTAAATACTTAAATTTTATCATTTCGTAGGTAGATTCAATTTTTTTAAAATGAAAGTTCAATGAAATAAATTCTGCATTTAACCGTTGGTTTCAAATCGACTTCAATTTTATAAAAATTCTTCAAAAGTTATTTCCTTATAATCAGCGCGCCAAAAAAACACACAGTACACACACACACAAACACACACACACAAACACACACACCACACAAACTAACAAACACTCGCACACGTGTTGAATCTTGATGTTGACGATAAAAAGGATGTAGCATTATTTTGTTCGTTTGTTCGTGCCGTCTTTCTCATGGCAACTAATTCGTCAATTTTTTGTATTCAAAAAAAATAAATTCTAACGAGGCAAGGAGCTAAAATTTTCGGTATTTAAAAAGTTTTATTTTACAGTCTTAAACATTTTAGGTTGAAAAATAATGTTTAAAAAACATCCAATAAGACGAATGAGTTTGAAAAATATATCAACTTGTTACTAAATAAAACGTGTTCATGCCGTCAAGTCCAGTCAGTTCAGTCATACAGACATACAAACAAATGTACATACAAACATATATACAAACATACATACAAACAAACATACATACATACATACACACAAACATTAAAAAACACACACACAAAAAACACACAAACAAGCAAACATACACACAAACACACACAAAAACAACAACACGCGCATGTCACACAAGCTTCCTGGAATTCCACTTTTATCTAATCATTGAACACAAAACACAGTGTAATTAAAAATAAATGCACACATTGAAATACTTACACAAACAATCCAGTTGTATATATACACATACACACACACAACACACACACATACACTCACACACAAATATATGTATATATATATATGGGCTGGAAGGAGCATATGTATATATATATATATATAATGTAATGTGTAAAAACATATATAAAATGAATGAAAATTTGAATTGAACATATGAAAGAATATAATTTTCAGCAAAACAAGAACATGTAGTTGCTTGAATGAATGGTTCAGGCAGCGGGCTTTCAATATAAAAATTCAAATTGAACATAACATAAAGTTGAATGAACATTTCGTCACTGACTCGACACATAAAGTTATGAATGTTGAATCTCACGGTACGGTACTTCCACGCTGGTCTATCGAGAATAATGTTAACTTAAAACGAATGAACGAGCGAGCAAGTCTGTCTCAATTCAATGCACTTGGGAGTCGTTGGATCAATAATATTAGTATTTCCGTCGGGTATATTTAATAAATAGAAATATATTTATAAACTTAATTAAAATAAATTTAATTACATATTACATTTAAATAATGTAATATGTAACGGTTGAAATTAAATGCGACACGTAAGAATCTGTGAAAAAAGTGTTGAAAGTAACTTAAGAGAACTGAAGTTTGCACGGATCACACACACGCGCCACAACATGATAACTGCAATATTATGCATTTGAAAGAAATTTACAATCTGTTATTCAAAGCGATATGAGCCATGCATTTTTAGAACAAACAAACAAACAAAAAACAAACTAACGAACGAACAAACGAACAACACACATACACATACTCACACGCACACACATTCGTGCTCATACAATGACGTGTATATTCATGTCTTATGAACACATAATTTTAACACATTCACTGGCAAGTTGGTTAAAAAAATGTCAAAAATGTAATGATTTCTTAATTAATATCCCAATTGCAAATGCAACCGTATAGACATAACATCCAAGCTTACATACAGCAGTTTTATATAGTGAAATAGTAATGGAGAGTCGAACAGTATGGTATCTACTCGAACAGAGGTCACTTCGTTGACGATCTTTTGTCGTCAAACTTGACACCGTCAATAAGATTTGGCACAAGATGTTCGGCGTTGCAGGGTTTGAATTCATAACATTAATTAGTGATTATTGCTGTTAAGTCGTTAATAAGAAATTGTGTTAAAAGAATTTCTCTTTTTTTAATTTATTGCTAATTTTTCGGCAAATTCATAAAACAAAAACGATAAACTAATTAGAATGTAGAAGAAATGAAACTCAATGTTGTCATGGAAGCGCTGATAAAAGGCACACATCGGCTTCAAGTGTCTTCAAAGTTAAATGATAAAAATAAGACACTTCCAACAATTGAAGGTTAATAAATATACTGAACAATATTAAACTGGAAATTGTCAGATGAAAATGTTATGGCAGCTGGAAGTTGAAAGGCTAACTTGAAATGAAACAATTAACAGATAATTAGAAAAACATGGCACTGACGATTACGTGATGAATGAATGATTTACAAGTCATCATGAATATAATTATTTTTTATTTACAAATTTAAGGTGGTGTTGCGGTTATTCTCTAAATGATTTGATGATATGAGTTCGATATGGTGGTGGTCACGAAGTTGATGGCAACGAGTGTTCAGCATGCGAGCGATTGAGCCATGAGAAGCGACTGCGCGCACTGCTCGTCACTGATCCTCTGCTGTTCGTTGTGAGCGTCCCTGATGTGTTGTCGCAGCTGCTTGTTCGTGTTGAACTTGCTGCAGCAGAAGGGGCAGGTGGTTGATTTGGTGGGGATGCCGAGGTGCGTCCTCAAGTGCACCCTCAAGTCGTACTTGTATTTGTAGGTCCTGGTGCAGAGGTGGCACTGGAAGGGTCGCTCGCTCGTGTGCACGGGCAGATGTTCGTGGTACTTGGACTTGAAGAGAAATGTCTTGTGGCAGAAGGAGCACTTGTAGATCTTCTGCTCCGTGCTGCCGGTGACTGGGACGGTGTGTGGCTCGCCGAGTTTTTGGGAGTCAGCAAATTTGTTGATTTTGTTGTTATTACTGTCTAATAAATCAAATGGTCGCTCTTCAGCTGATGTGAAAACTGGCACGGAAAAACTTCGGTTGGCAAATTCTTTCACAGCATTATTGTGGGCCGCAAGCATGTTCAACTTCATGTAAGCGCTCAGACTGGAGGTGTGAGCAGCAGGTATGAATGGCGATAGGAGAGGACTATTCATCAAATTTGAATGAACTTCTGGAAAAGTTGATGTTGCGGTTGAAGTGGCCGTCAAATATGGGTGCTTCATCGCGTCATGCTTTTCGTTCGCTTTATCGAAATATTCTTTTTTTATTGGCCAGTGTGGGATTGGAAACTGGTGAACTTTGTGGCTGTCCGCATTAACGTCGGGGGCCGAAGCATTGGGTGAAAATGTTGGCGAGGAAGGTGAAGAAGATGAAGGTGATGGGGCTGTGGGGGACAATGGGAGGGATTTGCTGCTGTCCGGGGAACAGGGGGGAGTTGTCTTGGTAACGAGAAGCGATGATAAGAAGGTGTTTGCGTGGGAAGCAAGTAGACATTTCTTGAGGCCATCCTGGGCGTTATCTTCGAAGACATCATCGTATTTAACTTCATCGCTTGTGGCGGCTCCGACGACGTCCAGCATCTCGTCTTCGTCCATGTCTTCCGTGTCGTTGTTGTTGATATCTTTCTTACACGTTTTGTTGTAAGACTTATCTTCCGACAGATCGTAAGAAGTCTCGTTACTAGATAGAATCCCCGATTCTTCCGTCTGATCGAACGAATTATACTTGAAACTTGAAAAATCCGTCGGCGTCATGTTTTCGTGGTCTGCCAAACCCGGATACTGGTTGGAGAGTTGGATGACGGTCATTTTGCCATTGCATGACGTTATGCAGATGGTCCCCTCAATGAGAACTGACATGCTGCTCCCTGTCTCCTTCTTCCACATGTCCAGGATGCAGCCAGCCAGCAGGTGCTGGAATCTTTCTTTTTGCACTCCGATCATATTTCTGAAAGTTTTAATTAAATTTTAACATGGTTTAACGTATTTAATCAAATGAAAATTTAATTAGACATTATAAAATGTTGTAAAATAATTGAAAATTTGTTGATTAATAACGAATGACATTTTATACTGTAATACAAATTATTATTCGCTTGTGCGTAACGTGAAATTGTGTACAAATAAAATAATTGTTCATCGATTCTTTTGAGCACTTACAATAAAACGACATACTCACGCAACTTCCCCCATTCAGCTTGGCTTTTATTCAATTTCATTTCATACAACAAGACTACTCATTTGTTCTGCTTGAAATGTTCAGAACTTATTAACTGCTAGATAGACGTTGTTAGCTCGAGCTGTAGCTCACACATTACTACATTTTTATATGTAAGAGTTGTGCAACACAATAGAACGAAGCTCAATTGAAACATGAAACAACTTCAACAACATCCTCATATCGTCATAACAACACTGTTACAAACCACCACAGTCATCACGTCACATCGCAATCCCACCACGATTCAGTTACATCATCACCATCATCATCGACACATTTGTTTTCAGCACACGTAGGTCTTCAAATGAAATCTGCAATTTATTGATATCATCTCGACATCACAGGCGACCAGCTCTCCGCAGCACGTGATGCAGCTTCAAATTTCTTAACGACCATTAACCCCATGCGCAATTGAACGGGTCAAGAGAAGCATGCTTGAAGCAGCTACAACATCAATGCGATCTCTTTTTCTTCAGAACGGATTAACACGTTCTGATGGTAATTGGGAGCAGATAACATCAAAGAAGCAATTCCAGCACGCACAACGTTATTAATAATTTATAACATATCATCATGGTGACCCTGTGGACATTTTAATTCACATCTCCTCTTCATCCAGTGCAACTGATTTTATTTATTGTTGTGCTGGTGTTTGCTGAAATGTTGAAATTGTGTTATACTACTCGATTCTCGATTGTTCGAAATAAAAAGCATTGACACCAACACACACCACACACCACACACACATACAGACATACACACACACACACACAGACAGACATATATGTAATATGGATACAATTATATATAACTAAAATTACAATTTTCCAAAAAATATTTCAATTGATTGCTCAAATGAATCAAATAATTAAATATTGGTGCACGCCAATGAGTCTAATTATAAAATATATTTATGGCGGGAGAAGAAGCTTGTAAGAAACTGTGAATTTGTAAGTTAGCACATCGTGAAAAATAACTTCAGGACTTTGACATGGTACCCTGTTGTCCTCTCATATGCATGTTGATAGTTGTACATATGTTGTACACATGTACAACATATGTACACACACACACACCAAACGCAACAAACACACACACACAGACAAACACACACACATTTCAAAAATTGCTTATAAGATCATCCAAATTAGCCAATATGGGGATGTATATTAAATCATATCGTCCAATAAATGAATAAATGTGCGTACACAGAGCTGTCTTCTTACCAACCCACATGTAGATTTAAATCAATTTATTTATTTATTCTCAAAATATATTTATACATTTGTTTAAATCTTTTCTAATTTTAAATTTCCGTTCCAATTAAATTAAAATTAACATTCATATAAATATAGAAATCATGCCGAAACGTTTAATCATTCTTAATTGTCATTAAAACTGAAAAAAATATTAATAGCTTAATTGAAGGCATGCGACTTTCGCGATTGAAGAACTTTAATTATTCAACACTCATGTTTATTTTTAGATGTTTCATGTAATTCAGAGTAACAAATTTGTGCTTACAACATCCGCCTTCGAAACTGTGCTCAGTTAGTTTTTTCGTATTTACAAGAAGAATTCGCAACCCGTCAGCATGAAATGTTCGGTTGGATATTCAGAATACTCATCACATCATCCCGGACCCATGTCGATTGAAATTTTTAGGCCTACTGCAATTTGACTTTGTTGCCACACATGTGGTCATAGTTTGAAAATTAAAACAAAAAATGCTCTGACGTGGAATGCACTTTAATGGAATCTTAATGATGTGATGACGACAAATCTTTCCATATGAGGCTTCGTTTTGACGGATGGAAATGTCCACTTATGATAATGAATAAAAATTATTATTTAAACAAACATACAAACGAACGAACAAACAAACAAACAAACAATTGACGAACGAACAAAATAAACAAACAGAGACAAAAACAATCATGAGATATGCAAAATGGTTCAGTCGTCAGCGAGAATGAATGGATAGCAATTTATTTATCATGCTGGCTGTTGTTTTGTTCGGCTAGATTTTCTGCTCGATTAGATTTTTTCTGTTGATTTGCAGTACCAGGATCTTTCTTCCACTCAAGTGTCATTTGGCATTTATCTACATTCTCTATTAAATGTGCGGTTTCACTGCTGACGCCTGCATGCATTCGTGTGCGTGTCGTTGTTTCGCTGTCTCAACAGAAGTCTTCATCACTTAACTAAATAATTAGACAAAAATGTCTTTAGTAGTTTGGCAATTAATTAATACAAAAACTTATGCCAAACTTGTCGGTGTGGAATCTTATAAGCACAACAAACGATTTTATGAAAAATGTTTCATTTTTTAACGCTACGCAATCGCGAAAGCTGGTCGTCTGTTTTGGCTGGTCATCAAACTATCTTCAAAAATTTTCAAATCAACAAACACTAACACACACACATTTGTGTTTGTTTCAGCAGCTGGTGACCGTTCTGTGGAAACACTTAAGAAGTGGGGACAGCTTACTTGGATTGGAGAAGATCGATTGCAATGTACCAAGCAGGATATAAAGCGAACCAGCGCTTTCAAAAGAGTTAGCTTGAAATAACAAACAACTGCATTCAAAGAAATGACTGCACGCATGACTGCACGCCCAACAAACACCAACACACACACACATACACACACATACACACAAATACACAAACATACACACACATACACACAGACACACACACACATTGACACACCACGCACATCCGAATAATGCTACTGGCAATCACATTCACACGCAGAAGTTCGTAAAACACAAGAAACACAAGACAATACAGGTGAGCCTAGTAATTGAAGTCACACCTGAGCTTTCATTCATTCGTTCATTCATTCATACATGCATATATTCATTCATTCATTCATTCATTTGTTTCCTATTCCTTCTTTCATTCAAGTTTTCATTACTAAGCACTTGCTATATATTGTTTGGTATTTTTCTGATGAGGTATTTCATTGCTGCTCTTTTGTTCGCTCGGATTCCTGACAGGCACATGTAACGACACAATGAACAACAAACATTCGCTTGCTTAACTGTTGCATGTGGGCTGGTGTTTTTTTTAAATTCATTAACTTCATTCATTCATTCATTCATTCATTCATTCATTTGTTCGTTCGTTCGTTCATTCATTCATTCATTCATTCATTCATTCATTCCTTCATTCATTCATTCATTCATTCATACATTCATTCATTCACTCACTCACTCACTCACTCACTCACTCACTCACTCATTCATTTGTGTAGAAAGATTTGTCTGTTGCTGGGTATGGGCATTCATAATGGAAGAACAAACAAACTTTGCCCAGAAATATATCTCCTTTACACACTACATATATTGCACATGCACAATTTGTTCTCACCATGCTGTCTTGTAAACAATTTTTGAATCTGAAAAAACTTTTTAATTTGTAAATATTAAAAAACCGAAAGTGCGATAAACGAAATGGTTTTCTCCATTCACATCTTTTCGCATCATTTACTCCAAGAATAATATTCCCCTAGCAGAACATGCAAATACCGATTGCAATTCAAATGGGTGAGACGAAGGCTGTCGAAGAAATTCAAATGAAATTAAATAACAACAAATACGACAAATAAGTTGAAGAAGGCATAAGAATGAAGCGGCTAAAGCGATCAAGTCGTCTTCATCGTGTGATGATATTATGATGATGTTGTTGTTATTAAGCCAAATTTTTTGCCCCCATCTGAACAGCATGCTCACTTCAAAATGGCCCACCATACCCATCCCATGCCTGCCTGCATCCTATTTATTCTACCTTACAACGGTTCATCAAAGCAATTATCAAACTATTTCCCGAAAACAACTCTTCGTGGCATGAATGTAATTATCATAATTAACTCTCACCTCTGTACACACACACACACACACACACACACACACACACACACACACACACACACACACACATACATGTATACATATATATTCTATTTATAATTTATTTATTTGTAAATATGCACGTAAATATTGTACAACCTACACGCACGGATACGTGCGGAATTAAATAAAAGGTTAATTAATTAATTAAGTTAAAGGTTGATTAATTAATTAAGTTAAAGGTTGATTAATTAATTAATTAATTAAGTAAGTAAATAATTAATTAATTACGCATTTGATCACACTCGAGTCCATCTCAACTTGACGAACGCCTTCCTGACTGTACGATAATTCAAAATCGAAGATATTAATATGACGTTCGGATAAATATCTGCACATTTAACTTTGGTTCATGCATTTCTGGCCTGCATAGGTTAGTTAAGCAAACACACACACACACAGACACACACACACACAGACAGACAAACACACACATTATATATATTATATATATATATCTATATATATATATATATATATATATATTGTATATATATATCCTCTTTGATAGCTGTAACGCTATTAACAACAAAACTACAAGCCGAAAAATAATAATGTAGCAATTAATGGTTGCTATATTTAAGGACTGCGCTAAATTTCTAGTCGAGGAATACATTTGTTAGTAATTGCCTCTCAACCAATTGTGTAAACACGTTTTACGTGTGTGTATATACACACACACGTAATGGATACACACACACGCACACACACACACATGAAATAATATATAACATATAATGCATAATATGTATGCATGCATGCATGTATGTATGTATGTATACAGGGAATTGTGTGCACATTCGTTCAAATAACAGATGATAATGTCAACCATTATGTAGCTGATTTCTAGA
Organism: Helobdella robusta; assembly: GCF_000326865.2. NCBI lineage: Eukaryota > Metazoa > Annelida > Clitellata > Rhynchobdellida > Glossiphoniidae > Helobdella > Helobdella robusta. The sequence continues at coordinate 852,424 of NW_008705246.1, read as the reverse complement.
AAATTGGAGGTGATGTATGTTGTATGTATGTATGTGTGTGCGTGTGGATGTATGTATGTATGTATGTATGTATGTATGTATGTATGTATGTATGTGTGTGCGTGTGGATGTATGTATGTATGTATGTATGTATGTATGTATGTATGTATGTATGTATGTATGTATGTATGTATGTATGTATGTATGTATGTATGTATGTATGTATGTATGTATGTATGTATGTATGTATGTATGTATGTATGTATGTATGTATGTATGTATGTATGTATGTATGTATGTATGTATGTATGTATGTATGTATGTATGTATGTATGTATGTATGTATGTATGTATGTAAAAAAAATCATCAGAAACCTGAAAAATTCTGAATGTGTTTTTGTATGTATCTAGGGGCTTACATGTTGGTCTGGCAGTCGATTGTATCATGTTGATGTTGGTCATAAGTATCGTATGTGCGTACATTGAAGATTGATATTTTTTTTTTGCTATATTCGTCTAAATAACAAAGAGTCAGATGCATAATGCCTTTCTAACTTTAAATATATTCACATCAAGGTTGTTCAACAACTTCATGACTTCTGCAACTCACTCAGAAGAACAAAACATCAAACAAAATGTATTTATTTGTATGAATGTGACATTATAATGAGACACTCGCGAACATCTTTCCAATATATTCCAACTTAACAACATTGTTATTCAGGCGATGTCATCTTAAAATCTAAACAAAAATCATAACAAACAATGGAGGAATCATTAGACTTGCACAAATCCAAGCAGGCATGTTTAACACCAACAATAAATGATACGACCCCATCTCATGGTGGTGGTATAATTTATGCAGCAAATGCAAATGTTTTACATCATTGTATAATCATTAATTAGTGATGAAAATAATTGCTATGGATATCATCACTTATTATTTGGTGGATTGAAATAAGCATTTCAAATATTTGTCTTTTATTTTAATTCACTTAGTAGCAGCGCTATTGAAATACGTGAACAATAAATAAACCTGTCGGCTGGATACGAATCTTCAACAGGCAGAAAAACATTCAATCAACTTATTATTTATATTTATTATATTTAAATACTATAAATAACGAGATTGTATATTATATTTGTTAGGCTCATGGAATGCTTCAACTCAATCGAATATAAATTTTTAAATAAATAAATAAATATATATATATATATATATATTATATTGTATATATAGATATATATATTATATATAAATAAAAATAATTTTATTTTCAATTTTTCATTAAATTAATTTAAACATTTTTAATATCGCACATTCCTATCATACTTTATAATACAAATCTTCCTATAAAATAAATACTTATTCTATATCTATACTTACCATACATACACACATTCATCAATGATTAATATGAAATATTGTTAAAAGAAGCATCGTAAACAAAATTGATTAAAAAGATCAATAAGAAATGAAATATTAACAAATAAAAAAAAATCAATAAAAATGTGAACTCACTTCTACTGCAGAGCAAATAAAACCCAGTCGGAAATTTTCTCTCTTTATCGATCAAACTTCCAAACTCAAAAAATTTACTCTATCTCCAATAAATGAACATTCATCGAAATGTGCACACAACACACACACACACGTGTATATATACACGCACGTACGCACGCACATACGTGTATGGATGAAGATCACACACAGCACCGTTAATAACCGTGTTATATTATATTATAAAGTGGGCAGTGCAAAGATGAATTCGGAATCGTTCATTGGCCAGCAGGTCTGACCAAACATCATTCAATTCAATAGAACTCAATCTCATCTGACTTTATATCAGCGTATTAACAACTTCGCCTATCTACACCAGACTTCTATTAATGTATAATGTGCAGAAATATGTGTATGAACATACGTTTACATACATATATATATACATACATACATACATACATACATACATACATACATACATACATACATACTTACATACATACATACATACATACATACATACATACATACATACATACATACATACATACATATATACATACACACATATATATATATAACGTGTGGATTTTTGTTTGCCCATACGGGCCTGTGATTGGCTTTTGGTCTAAGTTTTGGAATAAATATTAAATAAATAAACATATGCTAGAAAAATACAAATACATACACTATATATATATACACACACACACACACACACCACACACACACACACACACACACACACACATATATATATATATATATATATATATATAATATAATCAGGTTTATATTGTACATACATATATATATTAAACAATATATATATATATATATATATATATGTTTTTGTGTATTTGTAGAAGAGGGTTTTTTGCGTGTATGTATTATAGTCCAGATGTATAACATATACTTGCGCATGTCAAGCTCCGTGCTAAACTTTATATGTATGAGATGAATGGAGAGTCAAATATGAGGAAGTAAAAATACACATGAAGAACTGCACATACCAACATGTGACATGGAAAAAGATGCTACTGCTGAATGATGGTCGAATGTGTGGAAGTCACTGGATCTGGAGATAGCACAGTGCACGCCACGTAGTGGCGTCATATTTTTACGATGAAGAATACTTACTAACTTCATGTTGCTATCCTGTTATTAAATTATGTGATGTTATGTCCTTATGAATGTAACTTGATGTCACCCCGATGTATGTTTGGTGATGATGTCACTATTTAGTTGTTAATAGGCACCGTTATGACAGTAAGTTAGTGTAATGCTACTACTATTATTATTATTATTATTGTCGATATTTATATAGCATCAAATGTAATGCAGAATTCCCATTAATGTTATTTGAACCGATGTGGCAAAAAGGTTTCGTGATGTTATGGTTATTATATCGCATGAACAATATTATTTTCAGTATTTTACGTTAGGCCTAAATAAAAATTTTATTTGGACAATAGGGAAAGAAGGTATTTAAAAGGGGATTTACTTGATTTATATTTACCAAATGATGGAACACGCCGTCCGAATGCTAGCAAGCTGAATAATGCGGCCTGACGCAAATCATACTCTGCAATGTCAGCTAGACAACGCAACAGTTTATAATTTACGCATGTTCTTCATTCTTGTAAATCGGTTCGAATGTTTAATTGTTCGCTTGCCAATAAGAATGAACTAGTGTCTTCAGTTGCAATGAAGCTAAATATAACTTTCGTGAAATTATTGTTAAATTATTTAACTACAATCCACACAAAATAACTGTTCATAATTTCAGCGTGACGAAATTTTTTATGGAATTATTATGAATATAATTAGTTACAATTCACATGGCAATTAATCGATTAATCATACACACACAGACACACACACACAGACACACACACATACGTTATATGATATGTCTTTAAGAATGTGTGAAGCAGTATATGGTTTGTTGCCTGATTATTTGATTGATAAAATAGAAGAAAGACGGTGATGATTACAGATTGGATGGTAGAGTCTTACTAGTCACTCCTGATACCAATTTGCAGATAGTTTCACAAGGTGTAACAGTTCCATAGGACCAATTACATGGTTAACTGTTGATAACTAGCACCTTATATTCAACTTTTTTCATATTTTGTTTTTGGATGTTTAAAAACTCATTTGATTCTAAATAGCACTTAATGCAATATATATATACATACGTACTGTATGCATATGTATATATACACTGTCCTGCAAAATCCTCTCTGACCCCGACACAACTAAAATTTAGTTTAGCTTAGCTTTGTAGGCCAGTGGGTCCAGGTCGTGAGTGATACAGTAGCAAACGAAGAGTGCACTGTCTTGTTGCTAGATATAGAGAGGCTGGGATGAGAGAGTGAAGTTGACAATCTGAGCAACTCTTCCTCACTATAAACCAAGTCAAGTCACGACTAAACAAACTGACTGATGGATGCAAGCGTGCAACAACTCCAAAAGACCTATGGAGATGAGCGAGTGGCGAAGCACTAGGTGTGGAGCCACTGGTAGCTGTAGTCACAGATCTGCACATGGACAGCCCAAGACATAGGGCTGCTCTCTGCTGGGTCGAAGCAGTGGCAGAGTTTGGCAGCTCTCTAGGCAGCTAAGCAGCCCTCTTTAGAATCACTCTGCTTACCTCCATGGAAGAAAAAGTTAGAAAAGCTGCTTTAAACATAGTCTGATTCACTCACACCCTGGTCAGTTGCCCGCGGTTGATGGGGATCCAACTTAGCGGTCACAAAAAATCAAAACAACCAACTTAGCAACTTGCAAAACCTTGGTCTCACTATCAACACCAACGAAATCAAAGTTATGTATTAGCCGGAACGAACAGCAAAATGTAGCCGTAAAAGACACAGAAAATACAGAAAGAAATGAAAGAAAATCAAACATATACTGTGAGTATAATCAAATATAATTAAAAATAAATATAATTAAAAATAAATATAAATAAATATAATTAAAAATAAATATAATATAATATAATTAAGAATATTATTATACCTATAAAATATCTTTAACTCATTAGTTGATACCAGAGCTATAAAATAAAAATTATTACAAAGAGAAAAAAAATAATCGCTAATTATTAAGGTAACAATAAGTTTCTTAAATTAGTTAAGGTTAATGATAATTAGAAGCCCGTATTCATATATATATATATATATATATATATATATATATATATATATATATATATATGAATGCGTAATATATATAAATATATATGAATATATATATATAATATATTTATTATATATATATATAATATATATATATATAATATATATATATATATATATATTCATATATTAAACTTAACATATAAACATAAACACTCACGCATGTTTCACATTAAACTCACTCACTCACTCACTCACTCACTCACTCACTCACTCACTCACTCACGTCACTCACTCACTCACTCACTCACTCACTCACTCACTCACTCACTCACTCACTCACTCACTCACTCACTCACTCACTCACTCACTCACTCACTCACTCACTCACTCACTCACTCACTCACTCACTCACTCACTCACTCACTCACTCACTCACTCACTCACTCACTCACTCACTCACTCACTCGCTCGCTCACTCACTTACTCACTCGCTCCCTCACTCACTCACTCACTCACTCGCTCACTCGCTCACTCAGCACATCCTCCATCAACAACTACCCTCCTTCCAATCATCATCTTTCCTAAGTTTCTGTGAGCCTGGCAAAACAAATGACATCCTGTCATCATCATCATCATCATCGTTATCATCACCATCGTCACCATCATCATCATCTCAGCCATCGATCGTCATCAGCGTTTTAGTCGTCATCATCATCATCGTCGTCAACTTTATAAACATTTGCAGTTTTTTATTCACAATCACCACCATTTTTGGTCATCGTCAACATCTTTCAGTTTAAATTCGTTCATATCCTTCCACACACACACACACACACCACACACAATCACTCTCTCTCTCTCTCTCTCTCTCTCTCTCTCTCTCTTTCGTTCTCTCTAACACACACACACACACACACACACACACACACACACACACACACGCACACAGATGATCACCCACACACGCACATACTTACACAAACATACACCAGCTTCATTAAAACAAATATTTTTATCAACAGTGTCCATTCTAAATATTCGACTGTGAGATATAAATTTATTCTTTCATGTAAATGTTCTAAAAACAGAGAATCACTAAAGAGGCAAATTTTGCAGAATAACATTAGTAATTATTATGAAAAATGTTTTTCTAGTTTTTTACCCAATAATACTTTTTCAAAAGAAAGTCCACCAACTAACCATGCTAAATGTTTAAATGAGATGGGTGTTTATTTGCTATTGCCTATGTTAAGAAGCCAACACAAGCCAACAAATTTATTTATTATTATTTATTTTATTCTACTTTATTTTATTTTTCATGTTTAAATATTTTTCTATTTTCGTTTATTTATTTATTTGTTCGTTTAATTTTGTACTACTGCCTTGCTGCTGTAACAGTTTCTGCGTCTGTCAGATCCTGATTTTTAGAGAATAATAACAAAAATAGTCATTAGTTTATGGTTAATAGATAGATATATTTTTATCTATAGAAAATATTTCTTTGAGATTTTTTTCATTTATTTAAAATTTTGGAAATATGAATTGATACATTTTATGAGATATAATATTTAATTAGTATGAATCATATTTAAAAACACGGGATATACAACTACTACCACTGCTGCTGCAGCTGCTACTACTTCTTCTTCTTCTACTACTACTACTACTACTACTACTACTACTACTACTACTACTACTACTACTACTACTACTACTACTACTACTACTACTAATACTAATACTACTACTAATACTAATACTACTACTAACTACTACTACTACTACTACTACTACTAACTACTACTACTACTACTACTACTACTACTACTACTACTACTACTAACTATTACTACTACTACTACTACTACTAACTACTACTACTACTAACTATTACTACTACTACTACTACTACTAACTACTACTACTACTAACTATTACTACTACTACTACTACTAACTACTACTACTACTAACTATTACTACTACTACTACTACTACTACTACTAACTACTACTACTACTAACTACTACTACTACTACTACTATTACTAACTACTACTACTACTACTACTACTACTGATGGTTCACCAAGTGAAACAAATTTGAAAACAATATTTTTTTTACTCGCATTCTATTTATTTTTGTAAACTTGATTGGAAGGTAGTCTGGAGCATGTAGTACAGACGGTAACATATTGACCCGTCAGTATTGAAACCAAAGTCTCTGAGTCGGATATCTTCCATCCGACTCCAAATGATGCTGTTAACTTCCGACAAAGCATCTCATAAATACTGTTGTTTGAATGTTATGACAGAAATAAATCTACCCTTAAAAAAAAGTGGAATTATTTCAATAGGTAAACAATTTAATCAATCAATATTTAAAAATCTGAAGGTTTAATACGTCTGCAAAGATGAATGATATGCATACGTTAAGAAATGCAGGCAGGAATGAATTTGTATTGATTCTATACGTTTAAAGTTAGATTGAATGATTGATAGAAAGATAAGTTTGTTATGTTTAGCTTTGTCAATGTTTTGTTCTGTCATCGATGTAGTTGGCTGTTTGTGGCGTTGAATATTTGTTTTCATATGTTGAATTTAAATGAATAAACCAAACTTTTCAATATTTCCTTTCACTATTTCTTCAAAAAAATTTAATTAATGATTGTTATATTTTACTTTTGTTTAAATTTTTGTCATTTCATCAAAATCTTTATCAAGGACTTTGAAAAAAGTGTTTTATCATGGAAACGTGAATTATTGAATACATATTTTTGACAATACAGTTGCAAGTTGTTTACATTATGATATTATAAACGACATACCATAGCTCAGTTATATAATATGATCAACAATCTTTTTCAGTAAACTTAAATACATTTAGAACTATTTGAAATGTGTGCAGAACAAACACACGTGCTCCAGTTAGCAGCTTACAATATCTTCTCTAGAAGCAAGCAGCTCCTATCAAACATGTAGCCTA
>NW_008705246.1:836822-844103 GCF_000326865.2 Helobdella robusta | reverse complement strand
ATGCGAATGTTTGGCCATGTTGATACCGCGCTACAATCTATATAGAACCTAAATAAATTTTATAATACAGACATGTAACTGAATAAATAAATAAATAATCAATAAATATATATATATGTTGTATGTGTGTGTGTGTGTTCATGTGTGTGTGTGTGTGTGTGTGTGTGTGTGTGTGTGTGTGTGCATGTATGCGTAAGTTTTCTTAATTTATGTTACAGTATTTACACTTGTATAAACGTACATGAACGTACACACACATACAAGTAAACACACATACAAGTATACACACATACAAGAACACACACACACATACAAATAAACACACATACAAGTAAACACACATACAAGTATACACACATACAAGAACACACACATACAAGTAAACACACATACAGACGTACAAACACGTCTGTAGAACAACGCAGTGTACTACATGGAATGAAATAGGATACGAATTGATCATGTGGTCGGTTCATCCCCGCACAACACAACCGTACAATGTAGAGAACAGTACATAAGGGTACGTAAAAGTACAGAACATTGCAGAGAACAGTAAACAGTAGCACACAAAGTAGTACACACAGCAGTATGTACAAAACTGTACAAGACTTTTGAGATGGAATCCGGCCCAAAGTATTGTCACTGGAAAGATGATGATGAAAAATGAATGAATGAATGAATGAATGAACGAATGAACGAACGAATGAATGAATCAACATCACATTTATAAACTATAATATCAATAATAACAATAATAATAACTGTATATAATTATATTATTATTATTGTTTTTGTTATTATTTTTATTATTAACGATAATAGTTATAATTTTATAAAGTAATATAGTAATAATGGCAGTAGAGCGGTAGTAGATTAAAACTTTGTTCCATCGAGAAAGTAGGAAGAATATTATTATAGAGAATTTTTTTGCAAGTTTGTATAATAATATTATTAATATTGTGGTTGACTGAAATCCTTTATTTTTATAATTATAATATTATAATATTATTTAATTATATAATTATGTAATTATATAATTATAAAAACTCTTTCATTTTGTCCAAATCGGCATACACACAAAAATGTGAAAGCGGTCTATAATGTTCGTCGGGCAATTAAAACTAGTACTTCAAGTCATATAATAAAATCAGTTCAAAACTAAATTACGATAATAACAATAATATTAATATATTTATTATTATTATTATTGTTGTTGTTGTTGTTATTATTATTATTACCCTTATTACTTATTCATATATTATATTTATTAAGTTATATCATTATTTTTATATAATATATTTATTAAGTTATATTATTATTATTATTATTCTTATTATTATTACCATTACTACTGGCAGTATAAATGGTGTCAGTAACGGAAATACCAGCTTAAGTGGCGCTAGTATGGTAAGAAGTGGAAGATAGTGAAGCGACGCTGGTAGCTGCACTCAGTGGTAAGTGGAACTGGTAGCACAAAAAAAAACAAAAAAAAACAGTAGGCTTTAGCGCTATGTTGGCGTCAAATAATAAATCATAAAATAATAATAATAAATGTAATATTAAATGATAATATATATATATATATATATTATATAAATATAATATAACAAATATAATATAAATAGTAATAATAATAAATAATATAATCAAAAAATAATATTAATGCTATCTCCATGAGTTCAAGTTTTTAAAGGGTTTCAGTTAATGCAAAAATATTATTAAGGAACTCTTTCTGAAATCTCTTGAAGTCATAAAATTTATTTAGGAATGGCCACATGAGAAAGACATTTTGGTAGGAGTGAAGCTGGAAGTTAAGTTGACGAGAGGGTTAAAATGAGGATGGGATGATAACGAAGGAAGAAAGGATGGAGCTGATGGGATGAAGTTGATGAAACTGATAACAATTAAGAAGATGATGATGAGGATGGTGGTTTTGGTGGTGGTAATGATGGTGGCGATGATGATGATGATGATGGTGATGGTGGTGGTGTAGAGATGACGAAGAAGATGTTGAGGATAAAAAAGAAAATGATGGTGTTGATGGTGGTGATGAAAAAGAAGAAAAAGAAGAAGATGATGAAGGAGAAGAAGATAAAGAAGAAGATGATGATAATGACGATAAAGAGGAAGATGATGAAGATGATGGAATGATAAATATGGAATTGTCGGCTGCAATGTTATTTGATATCTTCCCAGACGTTCAACAAACTTCAATCAGTAACAGATTCCATACAAATGCACAGCCCAAGTATGCAGCGGGCTGGAATAGAAATTATAAATTCACCGCGAGCATCTTATGACGATGGTTGATAGTCTGTCTTCATCGCGACAGCTATGCACAACATGCAGTGCGTGTTGTATGTACATGTGCACGCTGAATTGTGGTGAATTAATGCATGTTTGTATTATTCTTTGTCTGCTTGTGTGTTTGTTTGTTTACTTGTTTGTTTCTATGCACTATGTTACCATTTTATTGTAACGCGTATTTTTGAATACCATATTGCTCTAATTGCATGAAGATGTTTTCGAAGGTATTGAATGAAATAAAAGTTTAAAAGTTAATCTACGTCAGGACATGTGCATGTCTTGTACATTAATCTCTGATACATTAACAAAACAGTTTGCAGCACTGACAGACACAATGTTACAATAGCTACTCACACCCCACACGCGCGCGCACATACACGCACACACACAGACACGCACACACAGGTAAACATTTATGTGCGCATATTCAAGGAAAATAACCAAACATTGAGAAAAAATATGCAGCAGATCTATCAAAATGGTATTTGCCGCACTTATTTCAGGGCCAGATGCACCAGGGTAGGTGTGTTGTTAGACTCAGGGTACGAGAGGAAAAAATGGTTGTTAAGAAAGGATGGCTGAATTGCTTGGACAAGAGGGGCATCAGAGAGATATTTCGATTCGAGTGACTCTTGAGGAACTGTTTTAGTGGAGAGATCGATGGAGGGATGTCAGGAGGAGGAGGAGTTGGAGGTCATCGGCTGATGGTCGTCAAAAACGAAGATGAATTAAAAGGAAGAATGATGTACGTACATTAAATAACGAAGCAACTGAACAATTTAATGAGGTTTTTTTTTCAGTTCAATTCGAAACGACAAAATGCTACAAGGAAACAAAAATTAAGACAACAATGCAGACAACAAAAATATTACAGTAGTAGTAGTTAATAAAACAAACAATCCAAACAACTCGAACAACCGCACACCAAAAACAACACAAACAACAAAACAACGATTGTATAATTTTTTCGTTAATGTTTGATTTATCCTCACTACAGAAACAATGTTCTACTTTAATTTTATTATCACCGTGCAAAATAACACATTAGAAGATGATCGTTCATTATGTTTGTTTGTTTGTTTATTATTTGAGTTAGTGTTTGTTTGTCTTTTTGTTTGTTTATGTAATTTAACACAAACGCATACATCAATTATCCTTTTGTGATAAATGAGCCATTATTTTTTATAAATATCGGAAAAACAAATGTTAAACAAGTGATAAACATTAGAGATAACGTTGTGATGAAGATTTTGGGATATATTTTCACGCCAATCCAACCGTCCTATTAGAAGTTGCATGGACTGTCGTTTGAATTCTATTTAAAACTTTGACGAGCAGATCCTAAATCAACCCGCGGTATCACAATTGAATATTTTCTTTGATAAAATGTTCGACAAACGCCACAATTACAATTGCGTTACATATAAGAACATTTAACCGCTAGCCATGCAACAAAAACAACAACAAAACATACACACACAACCAAATACAACACACGGCAATACACAACAACACATAACAATACACAACGACCCACAACAACTCGCAACAACACACACCAACACACAACAATATACAACAACACACAAAAACACACGACAACAACACACAACAACGCTTAACACACAACAACACACACAGCAACACACAACAACACACACAACAACACACAACGACACACAACACACAAAAACACAGAACCACACACAATGACGCACAACAGCACATAATAACAACAGGTGTGTTTCTTCTTTCTTGAGATTATTTCATCAATATCAACCAATCAATTTGGAGCGATGTTTCCTGAGCTTCATTTATCAACTATTGATCTATCATCATCATCATCGCCACCACCATCTTCATGTAATCGATCATCATCATCGTCGTCGTCTTCATCGTCATCTGCCAAACTTGATTATTAAAGATAAAATACGTAATAATAATAAACTGGAATAATAATAATAATGATGATTAATATCATTGTGAATAATAATAACAGTAATACTAACAATAATAATAATAATTCTTGTCATCATTACTGTTATTCTATGTTGTTATTAATAATTGTAAAAAAGAAAAATAATTAAAAAAATTTATTATTAGTAATGGTTCTTATTGCGTGACAAGACTTTATGACTAATAAGTAGCAATTGTATAAGATCGGGTTTACCGGCAAAAGACATTTTCCTATAAACAAAACAACAACAACAAGCTGCAGTCACGACTCCATTGTTGCTAGTGCAACTGTAATGTAAGCAGCTACTGAATGTGAGTGTAAATTTGAATGTAAATGTAAAAATGTAAACGCGTAACCGTGGAAATGTAAATGTAAATCCCAATAAAAAGTTCGGCTGCAAAATATTTTCCATCACAAAACTAATAGATATTTTTTTTTTTGTAAAAATATTTTCTTTATAAAACCAGTCGATCACAATCTGAGGTGCTTTTATAATTTAATTGAAATTTTAAAACTACTTACGCACACATTTTTATGACTCATTTATAACTGTTTTTTAGAGAAATATATAAACATTCACTGAAAACTTCGACACTAATTTAATTAACTTTCATTACGAAACACACGTCACCTAGCGTAGAACATAAAAACAAACGAATAATTTATTTAACAAATTACTTCTAATTAATTAACGAAGCAAAGCTTTTAAATGTTTTCTTAATGATCTGGAAGCTAAAACATTTAGCCCGGTTTGAATGCAAAAGTTTTTGTTGAACAGCATTTTTGAGGAGAATTGAAAGTATTAATTTACATTATATTTAAAAAATTTATTAATTATCTGATGATTAAATGATTCATTAGTAAAGAAATAAATCTAAATGTTACTCTTCCAAAACATTTGCAACACAAATCATTACAAAAATAAAACTGAACCAGATCTAGACGACTTCGACGGGAGGAGGAGCCAAAATTTTCAAGGGGGGCCAAGATTTTCAAGGGGGTGTCAAAATTTGTGGTAGTGAGGCTGACGATCCTTTGTCTTTAACCCGCATGTAGCAAAATATGGAAAACACAACCGACAAACGAAAGAAGTTGTTCATTTTTCCAATCAAACCCTCAGATGAAGGTTTTTGACTGCATAGCATACACGCACTACCGGAGTAACGACGTTTCATGGTGCTTTAACCTTTTAGCCAAATGTCATAAAATCTCATTTGTTGCAAAAAACACTGGCCAAAAATAAGTATTTGATGGTAAATGCGACGATTATGGTTTTCTAGGCACCTTTAAACTGGGCAACTCGACGAAATGAGGTGTCTTTCAGAGTGGCGGATTTGGAAGAGATACGGAGGTGTACAATCCCCTAGAAAGAGAAAATATTGTAGATTCTTTGTTAAATAAATTATTTCATAACGTCGTAATTACAATTTAATATTTAAAAAAAAACCAGAAGTAGCAAGATTTTTCACACACAGGCCTAGCCTTTATTTATCGATCACCTCACTAACCCACTAAGTCATCATCTAGTCTATCAATTTGCCGTTACTTCATTTTATATTCCATCGTCAATTACTTTTCTTTTCTATTATTTATTTTATTCTAACATATTTTATTCTTCATGTTTTATCATTTCTCTTCCTCACTTTTTGTATTTATTTTCTCACTTATTTGTTTAATTTTGTTTCACTGCCTTGCATGTTGTTACAGTTTCTGCGTCTGTCAGATCCTGATTTTTAAAGAATAATAATAATATAAAAAAAGATAAGAAAGATATCAGCTTTGAAGTTTTTTAAATCAGCCTCACACTCGAGAAATTCTCTGTCAGCCACATCAAAGTAGATTATTTCAGCCAAATGCTCAATCAACTAAAGTTGCTTGCAGACTAAGACATTAAGTGATTAATGCCAAAATATTTTTTCGGAAATAACGACAAATTATCCTAATTATTATCTGAGATTTTTGATCTGTTGACACTGGCATCATAATTTTTTGCGAAAAATGAAAAAAATGAGGTTCAAGTTCAGAGAAACTTCAAATACATTCATACTGGATGTCTTAACATATACTTTGAAATATTACAACAACAAACATCAACAACAACAACTACTACTACTACTACTACTGCTATTACTAGTACTATTATTACATCTTTTACTACAACAACAACAACAACAACTACTACTACTACTACTACTACTACTACTAATACTACTACTACTACTACTACTACTACTACTACTACTACTACTACTACTACTACTACTACTACTTGGTTAAAAATATGCATGCTGTATGTATAATGTCCGTAAAGAAAGAAATGAAATGAATCTTACGAGGCGTGGCCACCTGTAGATATGAATGTAATAATAATAATAATAATAATAATAATAATAATAATAATAATATAAATAATTACGACAATATTAATAACATGATAATAATAATAATTCAAGATATGTTGTATAATGTAGGTGAACAAAGAAATGAAATGAATCTAACAAGGAGTGGTCGCTTGTTAATGCGAATGTAAGCTTATCTCTATAACATACTTTTCCGCTTTTGAAGATGTTTCATCATCATCATCTTTTCTCAGCATCATCATCATCATCATCATCATCACCATCATCATCATCATCATCATCATCATCACCATCATCATCATCATCACCATCATCATCATCATCATCATCATAATCTTCATCATCATCAGCATCATCATCTTCTTCTTTTCAGCATCATCATCAGCATCATCATCGGCATCATCATCTTCTCAGCATCATCATCATCGTCATCTTCATCATCAACGCTTCGTATCTTCGTTGCTATGCCGTCATAAAAACTTAATTCAAAACGCGACTAATCTTTTTTTTGTTTTTTGTTCTCAAAATGCCTCTCACCACTGCAACGTCACCACAAGCACTACCACCACCATTACAACAACCACCACAACTACAACAATAATAACAACAAAAAACACGAATGACTTCTACTATTCAAAATATTTAACTACCTGACAA
>NW_008705246.1:819968-836602 GCF_000326865.2 Helobdella robusta | reverse complement strand
CCATTTGAAGATCACACATCACACCATACTTACAAACACACACACACTGACACTGACACATTTGAAAATACACACACACCAACACTCACTTACGCAAACACGTTTGAAGATGCACACATACACAATTATCCATCCACCAGGCATTTTATTTTGTAGTAACTTGTAATAACATTTAGAAAGACGAGCTTGCATCACACCTACACACATGCACACCTACACACACACCACACACACACGTACACACCACACTCACACACTCACTCATTCACACACACACACACACACACACACACACACACACACACACATAGACAGGCAAACACAATCACATAACAACAACACAAATGACTGAATACTACTTGCTGAATTGTCATACGTGTGGTACTACTACAATGCATGCATGCACGTACGTGAATGAAAATACACGTACGTGAATGACAATGTGATCCCAACAATCCAGCCAGCACAGCTGTTGCATGCATAAAGATGTCCATCTTCATCAACTATCACAAAGTCGCCATAACTTATTGTTATTGTAACCATCATTATCAAACGGACACAAACATTCACGAATATAAATACACACTGATCTCTCTCTCTCTTTCTCTCTCTCTCTCTCTCTCTCTCTCTCTCTCTTTCTATATATATATATATATATATATATGTGTGTATAAATGTATGTATATATATATATATATATATATATATATATATATATATATATGTTTATGTGCCTGTGTAAGTGTGTGCTTGTGCGTGTGCATGTGAACGTGACAAATAGACAATTATTGTTCTTATGATGTTGCTAGTCGCTACCTTCTTGTTATCATCGTGAGTTCGACCGCGGACTTTGACTCTATAGGTTTATTATATACTATCATTTCTCAGTAACATGATGATGATGACGATGATGGTGATGGTGGTGGTGATGATGGCTGTGGTGATGATGATGGTGATGATGATGATGGTAACGATGATGATGTAGAAGATTATGATGACGATGATTGTATCATTACAATCATCATTATTACCATCCTAATCATCAACAGTATCATCATCATCTTCTTCATCATCATTTTCATCATCATCATTGCCATCTTCATCTTCTTCTTCGTTAGCAAAAACTTCACGATCATCATCAACACCGTCCAATCCAGACAAACAAACAAAAGTTAAACAATTGTGCGTGTGTTCACTCGTACCGTACATAGCAAGCAGGTTACATACAGGTTACTCCACCTTATCATACTCATAATGAATGCAACTGAAAAAAGATAGAAGTGTTCACTTCGTCTTGCCCCTTGGAGTTTGGATTCATTGAAGGTTCTTTAATGTTCCATCACAGACATCAATTAACATCGTTCTAGCTTCGTGTCGTGCTAAAAAATAATTAGCTCGTAATTATTTATGAACATTTTTTGAAATTTTTACTTCATTCATGGAAAGATTTTGATTTTATTAAAATCATTTTCTTTTATTTATTTTATTTTAACTCATTTCATTTTTCATGTTTTAACAATATTTTAACATTTTTCTTCTTCACCTTTTGTATTTATTTACTCACTTATTTGTTCAATTTTGTACTACTGCCTTGTTACAGTTTCTGCGTCTGTCAGATCCTGATTTTTAAAGAATAATAAAAAAAATAACCGATCTTTCAATCAGCCAATCAAGAAATATGGACACAGCCAATCTGAGAGTTCATGAAAGACACGCTGGAATCGTTTGTAGGGGAGTGCCGAAAAATTTTGCTGGCAGTCAGATGGAGACGGAACGCCAGAGACGAAGTCATTAGAAGGCTGCTTGGAATAAAAAAATGTGTATATGGAAAGGTCAATGCAAGGAGCTGGAACTCCATCGAGGTGTCTGCAGGGAACCAGCTCGGTGACAGGCCGATTAAAAATGTTCCAAAATGATTGGGGAACTTTGAGTTTAATAAAAAGTTGAAAAAAGACAAAGAAGAATTTTGTAAATTGACAAGCCCTTCAAAAATAAATTTGATTGTTCAGTTAACAAACTTGTCAACCATTCAAATGATCATCCAATCAGTCCGATATGAATGCAGGATGTTCAAGGAAATATTACCCTGTCTGGTTGCGTTGTGTGAGTGCGCGGGCGTTGGTGCAGTGGCCAATTCAGACGACTTCTACGGGGACCAAGATTTTCAAGTGAAATATTTGACCGTCGGGGGAATTTATTTTTAAATTAAAAAAAGTTGATGACCGGGAAGGAAGAGAATTTTCAAAAAAATTTTTTTTGTTTCAAATTTTAACGCAGAGGCCAACATTTTCGCGGAGTGGTGGTGGAGCAAGGTTTATAATAACGAGATCAGAAATCTGTTTACGACCTTTTTAGATCTTTCAAAAAAAACTACTTTTCCCTTTAAATCAACAACTATTTGCAAATTTTAACACAACTATCTCAACGGAGAGGGCAATGGTCTACCCGGCAGACCCCTAGATCCGCCACTGCGTACGTGTGTCTGTGTGTATGAATGTGCTTGTGTGTGAGTGTGTATGTGTACGTGTGTCTGTGTGTGTATGAATGTGTGGACGTGTGCTTGTGTGAATGTTCATCGAAACAGTTCAGTTCAAAAGTCAAAACGCACATTTGTTCAGGACAGGCGGCACTAAAATTATTATTATTATTATTTCTATTATTATTATTATTATTTCTATTATTATTATTATTATTATTGTTAATGTGTTTGTTTGTTTATTTACTCATTACTGATTATACATTCGTATCATGTATGTACACGTATATCATATTATCATATAATATTAATGATTAATTTGTAATTTGTATTCACCGTAAATTTGAACATTAGCTTCGCAGATCCATGCAAGCTAATACATCCAATCGGATTTCAGAAATTTCAAATATGGGCGAAAAAATTTATCTTCACTGGAATATTCTTTAAACACCCAGAAACATTTGGAATCCATTTTATATATATATAAAAACAAACATCTAATTAAATATTTCGAAATTAAATATTTCGAATAAGTAAATTAATTTCTGTATCTTAATTATTATTTTTCTTTTATTCATTACCTATATGTATCACACACACACATACACACACACAGACTCAACAGATACACACACACACACACACACACTCAACAGACACACACACACACACAGACACTCGCACACACACACTCGCACACACACATAAATATATATGATGTCGTAGATGTTGTTTTTGCGTACGTACGGTATTGTAAAACTTCGTCTCTAACCTGACATCCCAAATTGAAAACAAACATCTTCAGCACAAAATGCAATTCAAACGCCCATACACACACTCACACGCACACACACACGCACACACACACATACACACACACACACACACGCACACTTATATATATATATATATTTTCCATAAACTCCATTATTCTGGCCTACCAACATTATGCATACAAAAACACGTACACAAACATGGCCACATGAGATTTCACATACTTGCAAACACGAAAACGAAATGGGTCTAGTTATGTGTATTTCTATATGTACGTGTGTGTGTGTGCGTGTGTGTGTTTTCAATGGGCTAAATTAAAACGCAGACAAAATTTTATAGCTTGAGACGATTTCGTGTAAAGTAAACATACAAGTTTGTATTCAATGAATGTGTGCATGTAATCACGTGTGTATGTGTGTGTTTGTTTGTTTGTGTGTGTGTGTGTGTTTGTGTGTGTGTGTGTTTGTGCATGTGTGTGTGTGTAAATATCCGTGTTTTTATGGTAGCTTCGACATGAAAACTGAAGAGGTGACCAAGTGAATTGAAGCTGACGGATGGATTGATGGCTGGCTGGATGGCTGCACGGATGAATAAGTGGATAGATAAGTAGATGGTTAGATATGTGAATGAATGAATGAACGAGTGAACGAATGAACGAATGAATGAATGAATGAATGAATGAATGAGTGAATGAGTGAGTGAGCGAGTGAGTGAGCGAGTGAGTGAGCGAGTTAGTGAGTGCATGAATGAATGAACGAACGAACGAACGAATGAACGAACGAACGAACGAACGAATGAATGAATGAATGAATAAATGAACAAATGAATGAGTGAAGGAACAAACAAACGAACGTACGAACGAACAAACGAATGAATGAATGAATAAATGATTGAAAGAACGAACGAACGAACGAACGAATGAGTGAATGAAATGGCTAGATGATAGGATGAATAGATAGGCGGATCAATGTGTGGATTAGCCGGACAGATAGAGAGTCGGATAACGAGGAGGAGTTAATGAATGTATAGATGGATATATGAATAATTGGATGGATGTATGTATGTATGGATGGATGGGTGGATAGATGGATGGATGGATGAATGGATGGATGGATGAATAATTGGATGGATGGATAGATGGATGAATGGATGGATTGGATGGATGGATGGATGGATAGATGGATGGAAGGATGGATGAATAGATGAATAGATAGATGGATGGCTGGTTGGGTATCTTTCTTATAAGGATTACAATGTTACGGAATGATTTGAGGAGACAAAATGTTGCTCATCGGATGAACGGGTGGATGAATGGATGAATGGGTGGATGAATGGAAGAATGGGTGGATGAATGGATGAATGGGTGGATGAATGGATGAATGTTGAAACAAATTACATTTTTTTAAAACGGTTGGATTTGAATTTTTATTTGTAATAATAAAAAATAAGAATAATAATTTAATAATAATAGTAATATTAATAATACATCAACTACAACTACAAAGTCAATATCTACATGTTGGCTTCTTTTGTTATTATTAATATTTGTATTAATAATAATAATAATATTATTATTATTATTATCATTATTGTTGTTGTTGTTATTATTATTATTATTACGGTGTTACTACTATTTCCAGCAGCATGGCATGTGATTATAAATTATTTAGAAACTTTTTTTCATTTCTCTGCTCGTTTTTGGCCCCAAACTATCTCACCACCACCACCACCACCACCACCACCACCACCACCACCACCACCACCACCATTGTCGTTTTTGTCGCTGTTCCCTTGTAAATTCTCTCTTAATGGAACAATTTATTCAACGAATGTTTCCAATTTAAACTGATTTTGACATGTATGTGTGTGTAAGAGTCTGTTAGTGTGTGCGCGTGCGTCTGTGTGTGTTTGTGTGTGTGTGTGAGAGAGTGAAAGAGAGAAAGAGAGAGAGAGAGAGAGAGAGAGAGAGAGAGAGAAATACACGACATATTTGCATGGGATGGGATAGAGTTAAATTAAAATTCAAACCTATCTTATAAACATGCTGTAGCGTTCTATGAATTCTACAATTGCCATCAGTCAATTTTGGCATATCAAAATAAATGCAGTTGATTTGTTCATTGAAAGTGAGGTTGTCAGTCCCAGATAAACAATGTATAACATCAAAATTGAAATTCAAAATATTATTTATTTGTTATTGCATTCAGAATTTGCTTTTTGATTTTTTGATACAATGTGGCAAATGCTTTGTAGTATTATATGATTCCAGACAAATTTAAACATCGTACACAAATTTATGTAAAAATTAAAAAGAAAAATCAACATTTTGATGACAAAAGTGTTTAAAAAGGCAGAAATTACTGACACGAACATTAAAACAAATTCAACAAGTGAACAATCAACAAAAAACTGACAGTATAAATACAAAAATACAAATGTATGTGTATATGTTTGTAGTATGCAAGATGTGTGGAGAACACATGTTCTGCCATGCAGTGGATGGATGGATTGAGTGCCGTTCATCGTTCACTTGATACGAACGAAACTACACGAATGGCAAAACAACAACTCGCACGACGCACACTTCTTCCACTGCTACTGTTTGTGCTGTCCTGTGGTCCCGTCCGCAGTGGCATTCCAATTGGCCGCATGTGCCCGCCTGGTGTGTATATTTATTATGTAACTTTATACGATTTCTCTTTTTCATACATTGATGTAAGCGCAGCTTTATATAATGTATGTTCGCTTTATTCTGTATGTTTGTTTGTCTCTGTATGTTTGTCTCTGTATGTTTGTTGGTTTGTCTCTGTATGTTTGTTCATTCGTCTCTGTATGGTTGTTCGTTCGTCTCTGTATATTTGTTCGTTCGTCTCTGTATATTTGTTCGTTCGTCTCTGTATATTTGTTCGTTCGTCTCTGTATATTTGTTCGTTCGTCTCTGTATGTTTGTTCGTTCGTCTCTGTATGTTTGTTCGTTCGTCTCTGTATATTTGTTCGTTCGTCTCTGTATGTTTGTTCGTTCGTCTCTGTATGTTTGTTCGTTCGTTTCTGTATATTTGTTCGTTCGTCTCTGTATGTTTGTTCACTCACGTGTGAACGCTTCGTTTTGCAGATTTGTTACGCGTTCATTTTACATTCAGGTGCGTACGTGCTTAAAATGCATCTAGAAATATAACAACATATATCATCCATTCATGTGTGCGCACACACACAACACCACACACACATACAACACCACACACACGCACAACACCACACACACATACAACACCACACACACATACAACACCACACACACATACAACACCACACACACATACAACACCACACACACATACAACACCGCACACACATACAACACCACAACACAAACAACACCACACACACAACACACACACACAACACACACACGAACGACACTCACCTCCACACATTCGAACTCACATGCACATAAACAGAAGACATAAACACAGGCATTGGTAATAAGTATGTAACAGGTTTGTAAACATAACGACGACGGTTACGGTGATGTCACATTAATCATTATCATGATCTTCGTCATCTTCATCCTCCATGTCACCTGTCCCACTATCACAATCAACACCATCTTTTCATCCTATCTTCAGCGCCTGCCTCGATGGATTTTTAATTTGGGATGGAATTTCGGACCCGCCATTGAAACTTTTATTTCAATCTTACTTTCATTTTAAAAACTCTCGCTGGGAAGCTAAAGACATGCCAACGCCGTAAACAATTTTTTGTCACAAAACTCAATGGTTACGAAGTTAAACTCTCTGTTCACTTGCGCCGTGCTACTCCTCACAAACAAATATAATTCATCGAGCGTTTTAACACTACACGAAACTGTTACGCGATTCTTCCTATTATGAAGCAGCACAGATGATGTCGTTTTTGGAGCGTGCGTGAAGTTCCGCATTCGCCAAACATTTGAAAACTCTGTTGAACGATTGAAAAAATAGTTTAAAAGTGAAAAAACCAAATTGATGTGATGACTTGGGATCATCTGCTTACACGGTGGTTATCAGTTATCACCGTCCAGTTAGCTTCACAGATTTGTAGTTCGGTTGCTCTGCCTCTACTTGTTCACAAAAATCTTCGATCATGTTTTTGCCAAAGTTGAACATTTCTGCTGGCGGCGAAGATGTCGAATCGAGGAGAATGAGCACTGATGTGTTTTTGAATTGTTGTACGTTTGTTTCTGTTTGCATCTGCCCGTCTGTATTATATGTACATCTTTATGAACATTTAAATTACAAAGTTTTTTGTCCAGTTTTTTTTAGTTATTCAGTTAGCTGGTTAATTAATTAATTAATTAATTAATTAATTAGTTAATTAATCAGTTAATTAATTAATTACATGCAAATGAATTTGATGTTTCCACTAAAACTTCCAATCAGAATCCGTCAAACGTATGAAAATGACGACCCTGGCAAAACCCACCCCCAGCAGCATGATTCGCACGCCAACCAGCAAACTTGAAATGAATGGATGGAAAGTTGAATGAAATTTTATGAATGAAAAGTTGAATGATATTTTTTCCTGGTGAAACTTCTTATGGGCATTCATCGATAAATTGATTAAGAGAATCAATCCCACAAGACTGGTACACTATGAGCGAGTTCATCATCATCACCATCATCATCACCATCATCATCATCATCATCATCATCGTCGTCGTCTCCATAATCATCATCATCGTCATCATCCCCACCATCATCATCACTCCATAATCATCAACAGCATTGTTTTTATTATTATAACTCGGCGCTTCATAAATAAATATTAGCACATATGAGTGTCACTTTGCAAACTTTAACCTTTGGGTGATTGGAATTAAGTGAAATAAAATGAAGAGGTTTCGAGTTAGCGAGTGCACGAAGAACGTACAAGAAGCATTACTATGAATTACTTTCAGTATCTTCTTTATTAAATTTTTGAATGATTAATTCAGTCATTCATTCATCCGTCCATTCACTCAACCATCCATGCATCCATATATTCATGCATCCACCATCCATGCATCCATACGTATACCTATCTATCCATTCCCACAGTCCAGGCATGTATCTCATCAATGCATATATCCATCCATGCATCCATCTATCCTTCAACATAGCATTCGATCCATTCCACCATGCATCCATCCATCCGTCAACGCATCCACCTACCCATTCACCCACCCATCCATCCATCGTGTCAGTATTAAAAGCGCGTACGATTCAATTCGCCATGTGGATCGTTAATTGACCGGGTTAGTAGAAGTGATCCTTTCGAAAAAAAAAACATGTTTTTGTTAGTGTCAATGCCGTCTGGTTTATTATTCTATCGGGCGTGTGTTAAGTTAGCAGGCGAATTTGTCTAATGAGGTCAGGTGGAAGGTAACTATTTATTTCACTTTCGAAACGTGAGAGGCCTGCGAATGAAATCTGACGTCACATATCCATCAAATGATGAATATATGACATCATATTTAGATATACATTCCTTGTATTCATCAGACATTCATTATATTCCACGTACATTCATTATACCTCACATACATCTGACAGAGGAATCAAATGTTCTAATTAAAGACGTCCAGATGATGGGAAAATAATAGTGACAGGTATCTGCTGGATCATCCTTAAATGCGTTTGTTTAATTGATTTATGATTTGAAAACCGTGTGGATGGATGTTTGTTGGGAGTATGCTTAAGTTTTTAACTTGAAATTTATTCAAATTGCTTCCAAATTCAAGAGTCCTCTAAGAAGGGCTTCTAAAATGATATTTTTCAAATGTAATTCGACCGAGTATTTTAACATAAATAACCCAAAAACGTGTTTAACTCTTTAATTCATAAGAGGGACTAATTTATTTTTTAAACTATGATACCTTGCAAAATTTTTACTATGGGGCTAAAATATTATTGTGCTGCTTGGCATGACGTTGTGTTAAAATTTCAGAGGGATCACACTGAAATCAATTTGTTTAATTAAAAATAAAATATTTCATTTGTTATGGTAGCATACTGTTAATAAGGGAAAGGTAAGTATCATTATTATTTGACTACAACTACAAGCAAATTAATGTCGATGATTTAGAATTTATTCAACATTTTATATTGATACCACCAGATTTTTCCTTTTAGCATTGTGAGTTGGTTTTTTCACCAGGACCTACCAGGCCCGGATTGAGCTTTCAGCTGGCTCTAGGCAAAGTACCAGACACAAAGTCTTCATTTTCTTAATTATTACTGAAACCAAATCGCGAAATATCAACCACAGTTTTATTATCTGTTAAGATAATTACAATTATTTAGTTTCTCACTTTTACAAATTACGTATTTTTTGTATTTTACGGCTTTGTAACTTCTAAAATAGTGCTTTAAAGTGCCTTGTAAGTATATAACTGATTTGTTTCTGTTGTTTTCAAACAGGTGTAATAAAATTAATACTGAAATATTATGTAATAAATTTTTTAATATCCTCAAAATTATCACTATCAAACGGAAATCTTAACCAAGCTACGTCAAATTAAAAATGCAAAATCTGAGAAAAAGCTGATAAATTTTATGATGTTAATTCTCACAAAAAACATAATTTACAAATAGGAATTGAACTATACTTTACTGACCTTTACGTTGACTTGGAAGCATCTGTTCGTACAAATAATTTATAATAGATCGATCTTAATGCATGAACTGTTTAAAAATGTAAGTAATAATCAGTTAAATCCTATTTATGTATCATTAATGAAAAATCTGGTGGTATCAATATAAAATGTTGAATAAATTCTAAATCATTGACATTAATTTGCTTGTAGTTCTAGTCAAATAATAATGATACTAACCTTTCACTTAGTGTTCAGTTGATTTTATTTCAAAGCACAAACGTATATATTCAAATTAAAATTTTCAAAATCATTTATAACGTCTTTTCGTTAACAACACCATGGATATATATCCTAACTAGCATCACTAACGTTTTGAGTTTTTGTTGCCTTTTTATCAGTCTTCTTTTTATTTCGACGTCGTTTATTTCTTCAGTTTCATATTAATTTCATTTTTTCTCTCTAAGGTTTGTTTATTTATTTATCTGTTTGTAAAGTGAATTGGATTGGGTGGGGTCTCAGAGCGCCGATTCTATTTTTTTTAATAATAGTCATTATTATTAAAATTAAATAATGTGATGGACCTTGATGGCCTCTGCACTGTACTTAGCATTTTTTTTCTGAAATTTTAAATTGAAATACTATCTTAACGAGTTTAGTTTAGTTTTATTAATAAAAAAATATACTAATTAAAACTTAAAATTAACTGCTTCAAAGTTTGTTAATAAAGAGATAAATAAAGTGATAATTCAAATATAAAAATAAATATAAATTTGATAAGTTGCCCAAGGGAAATAGCGGAAACATGCTAACTATAAAAAAATAAACTATAACATACAAATACAAACTATAATTAGTTAGTGGTATGTTTAGTAAAGTAAGACGAAGAACTGCTCACTAAAGAAAATGCCAGCATGTTAGAATCTGCTAACAGCTAAATAAATTATTAACTTGCTTTTTCTTACCTATACCATCATTACACCCAGCAAATAGTCCGTTCATCATTTCTTTAACTATCAGCATCATTTTGTTTTGTTAGAAATGGAATATGAAAGAGATAGATTTAATAATTTCAGATCCGTGCTGTCAAGTATGAAAGAATCCTTGGTTGCCCAGATTATCATAGTGTATTCATAGTTTAGCATAGTGATATGTAGCTATAATATTTGTTATTGCTCAATGAATGAGTGCTTATAACAGCTTGAAAGTTTTTTCTAACATTTTGATAGTTGTTAATTTGTGCATTCACTAGCATTACAGCTAAAAGGACTGTTGCATCGTGTGACCAAAAAATAGGGGTGTGTAATTGAGCTGTGATGAGAAACAAGAATATGTTACATCTCATTTTTATTTATGTTGTTTTTGTTGTCATAATTTTATAAATAGTTTTCAAATAATATTTATTATAAATTGTTCGATTACTGGTATTTATTAATATATCACCGTCATTTTAGATTTACATTCAGTTAACCAAGGACTTCACTATGAATTATTTCAATTAATTATAACATTTCTTGTAATGTTCAGGAAGTTAGATTTGATCGAACAAAGATGCCCATTATAGAAGGAATAGGAGATGAGGTTTTGTACACATTCATCGTAGTTCTCATATCAATAGTCGTAGCCCTGGTCTGGATGTCGACGTACGTCAACCCCAGAGACTACAATTATCTTGTGTACGTGGATCACTACATGTTTGACATGGGTAGGAGGTTGTACCAGGTGGTAGGTGGCGAGCTGACTGCATCAAACTTGGCACACCTGGACACTCCTAGAACTAACGAGGGCAGGGTGGCATCTTCATCTTTTCAACCGTCAGCACCTTTGGGCACACCAGAAATGTCATCATCCTTATCATCTGATGTTATACCATCCTACACTACATCATCAACATCCAACCTACCCGCTTGTGATTCATCATCTTCTGGTCTGCTAACAGATACATCCTCATCATCTTTTGGTCCAGTTCCAGTAAATCAACAAAAACCAGAGAACAACACACCTTCAACATGCTTGCACCCGAAATCGACTGTAACACCAACCTCATCAACTACATCAACCACAGCAACTACTGCAACTTCATCCGCCACGGCAACTACGATAGACCACCAACCATCCACATCTAGGCAAGATGATGATGTTGTGGAAAGCGCAAATGATTTACCACATAATAATGTTTCACACCATAATAATGATGCAACTTTGAACAATGGAAATGATACAACAGCCGACGACAACATTCCTGACGGTCACATTACTATCAAACTCCAGTTCATTGACGGCACACAAAGAGTCGTTCACGCCAATCCAGATGAAACTATAGGGGAATTTAAAAGGTGACCATATTTTAAGTTACCACAACCATTGCTTGTGTTCATTCTTATCATTTCATTATTATCACTTGTGAGAAACCTCAGCTCTGGACATTCATTCGATTTTATTTCAAGTGTTAACTCGCGATCTAAATCAGTGGCGGATTCAGAGATGACACCCTCCGACAATTTTGAAAACTTTTTGTAACGCCATAATTTAGGTGTCTTTTAAATTAAACCAAAATTAACAAGAAAAGCTAATCATCCTTTTCAACTGCAACATCCTGGATCCGCCAATGTCTAAAATTGCTGCTTTTTGTTTATTTTTCTAACATTATTTACCACTGAGTAAACATTTTTTTTCATAATTGAATAGATGGAATAAGAATTATTTTAATTGATTTTTTTGTCTTTGAAGGAGGAATTTCTCGGCAGAATTGGATTCTCGTTCGACGGTGAGGTTCATTATGAGTGGGCAGGAACTGAAAAATGAGAGCATGTCGCTGAGGTCGTACAAGGTCAGCCACAACATCATCATCCACTGCTTGATCCTGACCAGCCAACAAGCACCCACCTCGTCCTCAACCTCAGCAGCAACCAGGCAACAACGACGTGGGGGTCTCAATGATATCGGGTCCCTAGCATTTCCTATTTTCGGAATGGGACTTGGGGCCCTCTGGTATGCCCGCATATTTTATAGGGGGTATTTCAATGGAGCGTCCACAGTATCATTGCTGGCTATCACTTTTCTTTACGGTCTCTCTTTGATAGCTTCTTTCAGGACAGCCTCACCCAGCAATCAGAATCATCTCCACAGAGACTGAATGAATGAGATTGATCTCCTCCATATCATGAAGATCGTTCCTGCTACGTTGTCTTTGTCCTGTATTAACGTCATATCCATGGATATGTATTTATTTCAATGGTTTCAAAATGGGAGTTTATTACTTTTTATAGTCAGAATGGTTTAGATTTTATGACCTGCACTATCTCATCATCATCATCTAGTGTCATGTACAAGCACACACACACACACACACACACACACACACACACACACACACACACACACACACACACACACACACACATATATATATATATATATATATATATATAAGATATATATATATATATATATATATATATATATATATATATATATATATATATTGATTCATATTTTAAATAATTTTTTTTTTCGTTTTGCTTCCGATCGAACCTGTTTTGTAAATACAGTATAATTGAATACCAATTGTTGTATAGTTAGGAATTAACTCAAAATTCCCCATTTTCCTGTTATTATTACATAAAATATAATTTTTTCAAAATCGTATTTTCAAATATTCAGTTTTTGCCCGTTTGGAGCAATAAATTCACTGTAAATAAATTAAAGTGTTTAAGTGACTTATGACTTGAAATTTCAAAGTGATTAACGATTGTAGTCACTAGCAGCTTGACAACACCTCCTTTAAACAAAACTTTTTCTAAATGTTTCGAACCCTAGTTGAAGATAATATTTAATGAACTTCTTTCGCAGCTAACAACTACCGGTTCCGGTTTTTGATTTCGTTTCTTTTCTGCTTTCGACAGAACGTTCTTAGATTTTTCAATTTTTTTTAAATTTTCAATTGATAAGTAAATTTTTAATGAATTTTCTGATTAGGATCTTGAACGCCTGTTCCGCTGTAGAAAAAGAAAAAGATCCGCAATCAAACCCCTCCCCCCCAAAAAAAAACATTGTATATCTAACATGAAGAGGATGAGTAAAATGTCCTGAAAGGTGTGTATATGAGAGCTAATGTGACTGTCCTATATTATTTATAAATTGAACATTATAAACCATCCACGGAATGATTTATAAAACACGCATGCAATCACTGGATGATGGTATTAGCAAAAATCTAAAATATTTGCAGGAAACATTTTTCAAAATTTCAGTTGGTATCTGATTTATTTTATTTCATCCAAAATCATTTGGTTTTGAGTGACGACAAATGGAGATAAGACTCTAATAGAATTTACGTTGAATTGGAAATTACCCAGAAAATAGATTTCAAAAATATTTAGCACAAACTTAGAATAAATATTACAAATTGCAATTAATGTAAAGTTTTGCCAAGTTAGACAAGTTTGTTCCGATTCCGACACCCTGTGAACAAGAACTGATGGGAAGATTAAACTTCAACCTCTCATCTAATTAGTACCACTTCAAAGTTTATGCATTAACAACCACAGCTATATATAAATCTCTTCAATATTTTATTGTTTCCACTTTATAGTATGACAAGAAAATCACAGAGTGTGAATGCTTATCATTTCAAGTTGTTGAACCAATTAATTTCTGTTCAGTTTATTATAATTAAAAACACAGAAAATTTTGAATAAAATGACATCCTATTGTCTTTTTTTAATATTTTGAGTTTTCTTAATTGATTTCAGTTTTAATTTCTTAGAATTAACCGAATCTGCTCACTTGAAGATATTCAGTCAATGGCCTTTATATGATTATGCACGATTGTTGATAAAATTTAATCTAGTTCTAATAATTATATAAATAAATAAATAAAATAAATAAAAACCACAGAACTCAAGTTTTCCATTAGGCTATAAAAACTTTTTTTATGAAAAAGGCTATGATAAGCTTAAGTTTGACAGATTTTCGAAAAATAGAGACTGCTTTAATTAATGTCTTTCTGCTTTCAACTGCAGCCAGTTATCCAGTTCTAACAGGCTCAACCATTGTGCAAAGCTCGTTTGCGGTTTTATCATAAAATATTGTTTAGCTAATAGTTATTATTTCAGCTTAATAGTACATAACTGACAATTATGTTGAAACTCATTATTTAGAATACAAATATTTGGATAACAGATTTTTCTTGAAAGGTTCTAACGTTCTAACAAGTTTTCTCAATGCAGTCTAAATGATTTTCATGTAAAATATTGAAATCAGACAGAGGTGTGAAAGGCAAATATAACAGCAAAACTGATCGGCTTCCAAACAAGACCACATTATTTAATATTTTGGCTCTGCTAAATATTCTTAATTTTTTTTCAAAATCCAATGAAAACTGATAAATGCTACAATTAATAGTCCTAGCGTGATTTGAAATTTTATTTGGTCGAACAGATTGGATGGTTTCTTCCGAACTGAAAAGTGAAAAATTTGATAATTTAAACTGAGAAAAATAACTTGATTGTGCTAACATTTTGATTACACATTATGCATTGAACGGGTGAGGGTGCATACAAATTACCAGACTCTGCTAACAATATCAGCTGTTAAATTTGCTTGTAAAGACTAGCTTCATTTGAAGAAATTTATGGGACTAAATAAGACATGTTGATTTCAATTGCTCGAACTTTTGTCATCATGCTTTGTTTTCACTCTCGTTACAACTGTCGCATTAACATTTTACTACGTTGTGAAAGCTTAAGGAGGCAATGAACTTCAGTTATATAATCAAAAAGGTAGTAACTTTCTGCAGTTTCAATATATGTCTAGATTGAGCTGGTTTGTTACTCCAAGATGAATTTTAATTTACATCAACACCAACAAATCGACCACCAAAAGATAACAGTTTCGCCTAACAAAAACAACAGCGAACAAAATATCGAAATAATTGAAATCTTCGACAGAAGAATAGAACCATCGTTGGAGGAATTGGACTCTGGAGATGACGAGGAAAGCGATGCAGCTGCTTATCAGGAAGGAGAATCAGAAAATGCTGATGGCAGTGATCGATGCTGTCATGTCTGTTGCTCGTGCTTGCAACAATCCAGACACGAGTTTGTGAGCACCTCCAAACAGCTCGCCGGATTTCTAAAAAACAGATACACTTTGCAAACGCACGATGATAATGGTAATATGGGCAAATTTAGATGGGTAAGTCGAATGTGGAGTTACCTGCAAATCATCTTTCCATGTCTTATTTGGCTGCCCAAATACAGGTTTGTTCAAATTTTTGTGTTGTCCACTAAAAGTGTATACGAATTCATAAGAAAAAATCTTTTAATATCACATAAGATTTTGATCAAAAATTTAATAATTATAAATGATGTATTACTTATAGTAAACAACTTACCATTTTTGTTGCATGCATATTAAACTCAATGTTTCAAAAAACGTCACGATTTTGAGTTGTGTGTCGCAGAATGACTCTAATGTACAACCATTAACTCTTTATTGTTATATGAATTTTATTAATGGAAAATTATAATTAATTAATTTCCCAAATGAAAAAACTTACACTAAGCTAAAAGACGAAATAAAATGTAAATACGTGTAACTTGTATGCACGTGTGTGTGTGTGAGTGTGTGTTTGTGTGTGTGTGTGTGTGTGACCAATCCTGATCAAAAAGGTCATAAATCAGACGTTGCTTATTCAAATAAAAGAATCACCATAAATAAACACACACACACACACACACACACACACACACACACACACACACACACACA
>NW_008705246.1:806510-819918 GCF_000326865.2 Helobdella robusta | reverse complement strand
TTAAGGAAAGGTCGGAGAAAAATACAACAAAAGTAAACCAAAATGTCTATGGCAAATGTTTAAATAGTTTAATATTTTGTTTTCAAACAATGAGTCTAAATTCTCAAACGTCACTCAGCCTGGCTACCCAACGGTGCTTTAGTGTTAAATTGTTTATAAAATTTCAAATTAATTTATCTATTAATATAAAAATAGTATAGTATAGTATTTTCAAAAAAACCGCAAGATGGCGACACTTGAAGGGAGACTTGGTAGCGGGCTTGATCACAGGGTTGTCAGTTCTTCCTCAGGGCCTCGCTTACGGACAGATTGTCGAACTGCCTGCACAGGTTAGTCTGCTTCAAACAATGTAATAGATTATTCTGAAAAATAAATCGTTTCTTACTTTTGAATTTAATCTATATTAATAGAAATAATTCATCACGATGAATATTTTCTTTTCTCTATAATGATATTTAACATGCGAATGAAATCATTTCAATGAACGACTGGGAAGTACGGCCTGTATTCCTCCATAATGGGAAGCTACACATACGCCGTCCTTGGCGGATGTAAGGATGTTGCTGTGGGACCATCGGCTGTCGTCTCCATAGTCACAGCTGAATATGGAACTGGAAGGTCGCCGATTGCCAAAGATCCAACATACGCAACCATTCTGGCTTTTGTCAGTGGCTTCATACTACTGACCGCTGGTCTCCTCAAAATAGGTCGATTTTATTTCATTTGCTGATTTAGTTAATAGCGTTCAAAACAAGCTGAGCTATTGGCATGCAAGACTGACAACTAACTCAAGTGTATGGAACTGTGATCGAGTTTCA
Source organism: Helobdella robusta (assembly GCF_000326865.2). NCBI lineage: Eukaryota > Metazoa > Annelida > Clitellata > Rhynchobdellida > Glossiphoniidae > Helobdella > Helobdella robusta. The sequence continues at coordinate 819,100 of NW_008705246.1, read as the reverse complement.
GCTAATGCTAATTGCTATTCTGAACATGATTTCCACCATCAGATGATGATGCAAGTGCTTTTTCACGTCAATTTCACGTTTATTTCCAGTTAGACTGTTTATTGGCCCTGTTTTTAAAAAAGGCCCCAAACGATCATTCAACGTTATTTTTTTTCAATTTATTTGTCGTTAACTTTTGTTAATGCGTTACAAATGATGTTTAAAACACGAAACAACCACAGGCTCTGCTAGTAGCTATTATTTCTTTTCACATCCAGACATCAAAGGTTATGAATCAAATCAAAAAAGTATTTATTTATCAAGAAACAAACAAGTTATTTTGGTTTGGAGACCAAGCAAGTTAAAACTTCATAGGCCACCAAATTATAACTTAGAACATTGAATGACAAAAACATTAGTCCAAATAATATTAATATAAAATAAAATGATGTCTTAAACTCTCAAAAGAATCAGCAATGTGCATCGAACCGAAGCATGTTCGTAAGCAGATATTTTTTGTCACGTTCGAACCCGATGAATACACACTCCGCGAAACAGATCATCATGCACCTTTAACCACTAGGCCATCACCTTGCATATGGTTAATCTCATTTTAAACTGAAAGTTTCAAAAAAGAAGCAATCGGTCGCTAACGAAATGAAGCAATTAAAATTAACAAACAGCTCAATGGGTGATACAACATTTTAAGACTCTGACATAGAACATTATACTTGCATTAAATGTGACACTTTATTGATTCAATTGAAAAAATATGCAAGCACAGGCTTCATCTTCAGTTTCATCTCGCAGCCAGTGTGGAAAGGCTTCAGGGCCGCGGCAGGGATCACCATCTTCATGAGCAGGATTAAGGTTTGGTTTCAAAAAAATAAATTTAAAAATTTTCATAAAATTCAAGTAGAAATTTATTTTATTAAATATATTTATATTATTTCGAAATATAATTATTATTTTTAACCATTCAACCATAACTATTAAATATTAATTAATCTGTAAACGTTTTCAATGTTGAATTAATTACTTCCAAGCAAACTTATTCAAATTCGAAACTATTTTTTGTAGAATTGTTGGAAATAATTTTAATAGCTGAGAACATCTTGATTTTAAGCATAGGAAACTAATGATAGCATTATAGCGTACGTAAATGATGATAGCAAATTTTTCGTTACCTCGCAGAAATGGTGGGGTCTGCTTGGAGTTCCTCGCCAGTTTCTCTCGCAACTCTACTGGACACTGAAGCGGATTTCCGACACGAAGTGAGTGAAACGCCTTCAGTCCCACATGCTGATGTCTCTTCAGGTTATGAAGCAACCTGCGGCGTGTACTTTCATCTCGTAATAAAATTAATAGATCAATTTTCATTTCAAATTTTTTCTCGGCCGGTTGGATGGCAATTGTACATACATTGGCACTTCACAAATTACATCATCATTATTATTGTTGTTATTATTATTATTAAGGTTTTTAAATGTTGTCTTGTTGGGATTGCCTACTGATCAATATATTTTTTTATTTTAATCGACCAGCTTGTACGATCTTGGCCTGGGAGCATTTTGCATTTTGATGCTCTTCACATTCAAAGTCAGTTTAAAACTTTTATCGCAGTTCATCTGATGAGCTCGTATGTTCTGTTTCGAAACTTGTAATCAAAGTGTAATGCAAGTTACAATTTTTGATCGCTCTAACAATTATAGAATAATTTTGTTCAAGCCATTTTTTCAACATCTGCCTAACAGATTTTATTTGTGAAAATAGGTTCCATAGAAAATAAAACGCTATGATTAAATTATTTATCCGTGTTAACATCATTTTTATTGACAGAAATTGAAAGCGCTAACGTGGAGAGGTAGGATGAAACTGCACCACAAAATCTGTCGTGTCCTCTTCTGGATCCTCGGGGCAGGTCGAGGTCGCTTTGGGATTCAATCTTTTTTATCTTTGAATGACACAAAATTTCAAACTTGTCCTAAAAATTTTTCATTGCTGATTGGGAAGCTATTCAAAAATTAGACAAAATTTCTGATACAAAATATTTCTTTCAAAAGTTTTGTAAAATGTGACAGATTAGCCATTTTGCCATTTTCAATATTCATTGACCAGTTAATGGGATTAATTCTATAATTAATATTTAGTTTTTAATCAACGTTGAAGTTTCATTGCCTTTATTGAATTGTATTAATTCACGAATATATAAAAACTAAGGGAATGCATGTTTACGAAAAACTCTTATGAACGTGTAAACGTTTTAACTAATGTTAGTTGGCAGTGAACTTCATTGATGAAGTCCTACATATGCGATGGTAAATGTTTTTTTTAGGTAAATATATATATATACTTTTTTATATTTATATTTTTATACTTAAAATTAATTACTAACATATAAATCATGTTAACGTTTTAAAACTTTGAATATAACAGTTAGAGTTTGGTACAAAAGAGAAAAAAATAAAATAAATTCCAAAAAATAAAAAAATTGTTTCAACTCAACTGTTCCAGGTCGCAACATATTCTCCATAGTGATAGGGAGCGCCATAGTGTACGCGATAATGGAAATAGTCCCCATCTCTCACACGGACGACATCCCGTCAGGCATCCCCTGGCCACGCCTCCCTAACTTCACACTCCACCTCTCCAACGAACCTTCCAACGTCACCGTGTCGTTCTCACAAATTGCAAATGTAAGCTTAACCTGTTTATGTAATTATTTCACAAAAGAGAACTTCTCCATTTTTGATTTTAGTTTTTTATAAATTTATAAATGATGTAGAATAGTTATTTGTTACAAATGTTAGTGTAGAATAGCAATAAATTATTGCTTAAACAGACACAAGCAAACTAACCTATAGACAAATGCAAAAATATTTTAATAAATTTAGTTTATACATATTGCTAGTTATAAAATATATTATATCAGTTGAACTAAAAACTATAACCGACAATACTGTAAGAACTTTATTTTGGTTAAATCTGCTGGAGTGAGTGTGTGATTGATGGTACGGTGATGTTACATTGAAAGGACATCGGCCTGGGATTCTTCTTCGTGCCCACCATCATCATGTTTGAATGCTTCTCCGTCGCTAAAGCTTTTGGTAGTTTTCAGTTATTATCTTTATTTTTGACCAAAAAATGCTTGAAAAAATAAAAATTTAATTTGTACACAGCCCGCAAAAATCAATACGAAGTGAATTACGACCGGGAACTGATCGCTGTGGGTTAGTGTCATCGCTCAGCTCCTTTTGTTTCTGTGAAATTTTCTGTTGAAATGTTTGATTTATGTGACGTTGTTGTCTCTACGGTGGACTGTCAGAAGTTGCAGCTTGTTTGTGCAATTGACAGTTCACTTTCTAACAAATTCAGGTGTTTTGTTAGGATGTTGCTGATGTTGCTCTGCCTTTTGTGAAATAAATGACTTCCTTTGTCGAAACCACTTTGAATGTTTAACGCTGAAATTCTTGTCAAAAGACAATTGAAAAATCACGATTCACCTATTTTTGTTTCATTTTTTCAAAGAACATTTTCGAACATTTCCTGTTTAATTTTCTGAAACAAACATTTTAAAGTAGAATTGTTTCACAGAATATAAGGCGCCAACCATTTTGTTTCGTTTGAATTCCATCGTTACTAAGAAACTTAATTTATTAAACAATTCATAAAAACTGCAAATTAGAGTTAACTTCTAAACTTGCATCTCTTCCGAGCAGGAGTGAGCAACATTCTGACGTCACTGATCAGAGGCCATCCAATCACTGGAGCCTTCCTCAGGTCCAGTCAGCTAACTTCCTTCATTCGTTCAATCCATTCGTTGTCAACTGACACCTCGTTCATCGTTTCATTATTTTGAAACTTAATTTAATTAACGCTGAATTTTACTTTTATTTAATACGTTTGAAATTGTCAATTGTTCAAAATCATTTGTGAGAATTTTTCATATTACGTTAAAAAATATTCATCTCAGAAGAGCAGCATACGCTTTAAAGACTTCGGATGAAACTGAGTAGACGAGTTGATGAAACTGAAATATTGTTTTTTGCAGATCTGGAATAAACTTCAATGCCGGAGTGCAAACTCCATTGGGTGGAGTGCTGGCTGGTTAGTGGTTGGGGGTGATGGTAGGTGGTAGGTGGCTGGTGGTCATGTTAATGTTCATGGTTTGGTCACTGCCAGATGAATGCCTACCTGCTTGAAAATATAATTCGACAAAGTTGTTAAAATAATTATATTTTTAAATAAATTGGCATAAAAGTGCTGTGCACGAGTTATTATTTTATATCGCGAATTAAGTATCGCTAATAAAATTTTTCCATTTACGCACCTACTCACTCACTCACACACTCACTCACTCACTCACTCACTCACTCACTCACTCACTCACTCACTCACTCACTCACTCACTCACTCACTCACTCACTCACTCACTCACTCACTCACTCACTCACTCACTCACTCACTCACTCACTCACTCACTCACTCACTCACTCACTCACTCACTCACTCACTCACTCACTCACTCACTCACTCACTCACTCACTCACTCACTCACTCACTCACTCACTCACTCACTCACTCACTCACTCACTCACTCACTCACTCACTCACTCACTCACTCACTCACTCACTCACTCACTCACTCACTCACTCACTCACTCACTCACTCACTCACTCACTCACTCACTCACTCACTCACTCACTCACTCACTCGCTCACTCACTCACTCACTCAGCCACAGTGGTGATCATCTGCACCTTCTTCATCAACTTCCTCTACAAGTACATTCCAGTCTCGTGTATGGCAGCCACCATCATGATGGGGGCCATTGACGTCTGCACCTTCCACAAGTTTGCCATCATCTGGACGACAAACAGTTCGTTTGCGGCGTTCACTTGTTGTTCGCTCACATGCTTGTTTGTCTGCTTGTTTGTATATTTGTGTTTATGTTTTTTGTATGTATGTTTGTTTATATGTGTGTTTGTATGTTTTTGTGTTTTTGTGTATGTTGGTGTCACTAATTGTAAATACGCGTGGCTGTTTGTTCATCTGTTTTTTTTTTATCTGGTGTAAATATTTGAGAGGATAAGCATGAAAGCTGTAAATTTGGAATGTGTGTGTGTGTATGGATGTGTGTGTGAGTGTGTGAGTGTGTATGCATGTGAGTGTGTATGCATGTGTGTGTGTGAGTGAGTGAGTGTTTGTGTGCGTGCACGCGTGTGTGTTTTAACAAGTGGATATATCCGATCGGCTAATAAAAATATTGATCGTGAATTTGTTTGAACCCGAAGATGTTGAAATGGTCCCGTGGCTGGTGACGTTCATCGCCTCGCTGACCCTGGGCATCGAGGTCAGTTGCAGATCGGCCGTTCAGCTGATTGGATGTCCCTCTCTTTGAAATTTAAAATTTAAACGTTTTTAATGTTGCCATCATCAGTCTGTTTGTTATCGGCCATCATCAGCTTCATGATCACTTTCATCATCGTCGTCGTCATCACGATCATAATATAAATAATAATAATAATAATAATCATCATCATCATCATCGTCGTCTTCATCATCATCATCATCACCACCATCATCACTATCATCATCACCATCACCACCATCATCACCCCCACCATTATCACCACAAACAGTATGGGGTATTTTTCGGTATGGGAACTCACTCCCTGCTCAGCCTCCTCCCACTGACTTTTCCCTCATTCAATCGGGTCTTGCTTTTTTTTCCCCTATAAAATATTTAATTAAGCTGATTGGCCGAATGTACCTCAAATTTGATTGGTTGATTTTATTTGTTGAGTTGAATGTACCTCAAAATTTGATTGGTTGATTTTATTTGTTGAGTTGAACGTATCTCAAAATTTGATTAATTGATTAGCTGACTAATTTACTATTAACTGTAAAATTATGAATAAGTTTTACATACTTTTCATGGTCTAATAGAAGCTTAATTGTTCGAGGTGCAAATGGAACAGATGTTGTAGTAGTAGTAGTAGTAGTAGCAGATGAATTTTATTTTAACTTCATTGGTTTTTTCAATTTTAGAAGTCAGTGGCAAAACTATCAGACAGGAAGGAGCTGCTGATAAGTCTGAATGATAGATCGATATGCCATGGATACCTTTCAAGCGATGCACTCAACCACTACCTCCAGTTCCAAGTCGAACTGACCGGTGAATTGATACATTGATGCATTGATACATTGATGCACTCATACATAGATACAATGATACATTGATACCTGGATACATTGCTACATTGATACGTACAATGATACATTTTTATCACAATACGTGTGGCGCGTGTGTATTTCCGTGTCGCTGATTTAATCAGTCGCAAACATTCTTTTCCTCTCACTATGTGATTTGATTTATTGCCCAATCTTGGAGTCCATTCATTTCAAAGAGTTTCCTACCGAAAGCAGAATATCATCTATCGAATTCGTCAAAGCAGTTCAACACACACCTATTTACATTTGTATCTATACTGAAATACCCAAACGTTCTACACCTGACTGACATTTGTAATAACTTAAAATCATTAATGAACTAATTAAGAGGTAATGAATCATTTTAATTAGAATAATTATCTGAAGAATTATGAATGTCGTCTCATGCGAAATTTCAGATGCCAACATTCATGGAATAACTCTAGACATGTCTGCTTTTTACTCTGTGGACACCACCACCATGCATGTTGGTTTTTTTTTCATTTCCACAGCCTACAATTCCATCCCTCGTCACAACTAAAAATCACGAAAAATAATTTTCTTACTGGCGATAAATCTATTGAAACTATGTCTAAAGTTTCATAGTTTCAATTATTTTATCCTCTATAAATGTGAGGTATCTTATTTTAAAGGTCCTGAAGATCTTCCAAGAGAAATGCAAAAAGAATGGGAAGCCATTCAAAGTGACGAATGTACACGTATGTATTCATTTAGTCGCCTGGCCACATTTCATTTCAATGAACACGTACTAGACACACACACACACACACGCACGCACACACACAAGACAAACACACACACACAGACAAACACACACACACATACCCACAGACAAACACATACACACAAGACAGACACACACACACACAAGACAGACACACACACACACACAAGACAAACACACACACAGACAAACACACACACACACACACACAGACAAACACACACACACATACCCACAGACAAACACATACACACAAGACAAACACACACACACACAAGACAAACACACACACACACAGACAAACACACACACACATATTGACAGACAAACACACACACACATATGCCGACAGACAAACACACAATACACACACACACATAAACAGACACACGCACACGCATAAATATGTGTTGAATTCATGTATAATTTATACACTCTATTAACTGCTTTATTGTTAGTCATTATTATTATAATTTTTTTAAAAATCGAATGAAATTAATTAACTGTTTTGAAGCGTTCGTACGAAAGAATCCTGCGAAAAAGTGGGCTGTTGTTCCAACTCGAAGAGGCTGACAACAACAGCAACAACCACACAAACAACAACGATGACTACGACGACATCAATAACCACAACGAGATCATAAGCAGACAAAACACCGACGACAACCACAACAGCCACAGCGACAGGAGCAGACCTGGCGACAACGGCGTTGTCTGCAGTCCAAATAATGATAAAATTATTGATATTGGGAAGAACAACCTCACCGCTGCTTACATACATAACAGAAACAACAACAACACTGACAACAACAACAACAACAACAACAACAACAACAACACTGACAACAACAACAACAGCATCAAAATTGTTATTAGCAATGGTAACGAGGGCTTTGTGAATGATGAGGATGGTGAAGATGGCGAAGAGAAGGCAGATGTTATTCGTAGCAATGTTTGTAATAATTTAGATACAAGTCTAAATAAATGTCACGGCGCTAGGAATGACATCAATGATTGTGGTAACGATAACGCCGACAACAACAATCACTGTAATGTCAAGAGTAACAGCAACAACGATGACGCTGGCGATGACTTTTGTAATGATGTAGATAGTGCCAATCAACAGCTGCAAACTTCTTTCAAATAATTTTTCAAATCCAGCGCGTACCATCAATCAGATTTTAAGCAATTTGAAGCAATCATCAATACTGATTAGGTGCAGCCGAAGTTGAACGCGCGCATACTTCCTAGTTAATGATATCCATCCAATCACTAAGCTATGCAGATTTGCTGTTATTATTATTATTATTATTGTTATTATAATTTTATTAGTATTCTATCTGGATTTCTATTTGTATATATATATTGAATATTGTATTATTCTGTATGTTTTATGATATTTGATTGAATAAACGAAGTGTTCCCATTATTATTATTATTATCATTATTATTATCATTATCAATCATTATATTTATCATTATCATTATTATTATTATTATTATTATTATTATCATTAATATAATAGCGGCAGTGGTAATGATGGTGGTATTTGCGATTGTGATGATGGTTGTAATGGTAACGATAAAGGTGGTAGTAATGATCGTGAAGTTACCAAAAAAGACTCAGAACTAAAATTGCAATTAGGTTTGTTGAACATTAGGTCAATTATGAATAAGATCAAAACTGTTCGCGATTTATTTTCTAATAATTTTGATATTTTTGTTGTTACGGAATCCTGGCATGGGTCGTCCGATAATTTATCACTTAGACTCACTCTGCCACCTGATTTTGTGTTCATAGATTTTCTGAGGCCGACCGACCCTAACCATGGTGGAATAATTGTATTTTTTAAAAATTATTTTAAATTTTATAGAATTCCGCTGCCTTTATTTAAGACGTTTGAGGCTATAGTTGTGAAATTTTATTTCAACAAAGTAACTATTGTTGTTTTTGCAATTTATCGTCCTGGGTCTTCTATTCCATCACCATTGTTTTTTGATGAGTTATCATCTGTTTTTGATCAAATATTGCTTTTAGCAAATTATGTTGTTTTTATTGGAGATGTGAATATTCATGTTGAACTTTTGAACGACCCTAATGCATTGAAATTGTTTGAAATTTTTGATTTATATCAATTGATAAATAGAATAAATGAACCAACCCACGTTCATGGTGGAACATTAGATTTAATTGCCTCTAGTTCTGACCTTCCCTCACAATTTTTTTCCGTTGAGCCACCAAATGTGTATTCAGACCACAGTCTAATTAAAATTTGTTTCCCTATTTCTGTTCCCACACCTCAGAAAAAATGGAAACTTACTCGTTCATGGAAACAAATTGACGAAAATCAATTTTCTTCACTAGTTCTCGAATCATCTATTTCAGGGCCGTTCAATTCATCTTCCGCTGATACCCTGTTGGATTTGTTTAATTCTGAAATCGTGAGAATTGTGGATATGGTTGCTCCTTGTCGTTATGTCAAATCTACTCATGTGTCATCCGCCCCTTGGTTTGACTCTGAATGTCGTTCATTAAAACGCAATTGTCGAAAACGGAACGATTGTATAGGAAAATGAAAAATGATATTAATCGAAATGCATGGCGCTTAGCGTTAAAAGAAAAAATACAACAATTTTCCCAAAAAAGAAACAAATTTTGGTCAAATCAAGTTGATTCGTTTAAAAAACAACCAAAAAAATTGTGAAATATCCTCGACACAATTTTATCTAAAAATCACAATAATAACCATTCAAATGATTTCTCCCCCAATGATTTTATAACATTTTTTGTGAATAAAATCAATAATATTAGTAGCACGACTATAGAAAATACTAACAAACCAATCCAGTTTGAGTATGTCTCTAGGGTCGTCTCTCCTGAAGCAATTGTTAATCTTTCAGATTTTCAAATGTGCACGCCAGATGAATTGCGTAAAATAGTTTGTGACTCCCCTGGCAGTTCTTGTTCTCTTGATCTGATTCCAACATACATATTTAAAAAATTTATAGATCTTTTTTTGCCATTTTTGACATTTTTGTCAACCAATGTTTATCAACTGGCAGTTTTCCCAACCCTTTGAAACATGCTATTATAACCCCACTTCTAAAAAAATCAAATTTGGACGACAACGTTTTATCAAATTACCGTTCTATCTCTAATCTTTCATTCATTTCTAAAGTCATTGAACGAGTTGTTATCAAACAATTGTTACAGCATTTAAACAAAAACAATTTGTTGCCAAAGAATCAATCCGGCTATCGTCAATATTTTTCCACAGAAACTGCACTCATTGATATTTTCTCCCAGTTGTTCTCTTCAGTTGACAGTCAATGCGTTTCTTTTTTAGCATTACTTGATATGAGTGCTGCATTTGATTGTGTCGATCATACTCGTCTCATATATAAACTCTCCACAAATTTTTTTCTCTCTGATTCAGTCTTATCGTGGTTCGCTTCCTATCTTTTAGGCCGCACCCAGCAGGTTTCTTACAACAACACCTTCTCTGACATAAACAAACTATCGTTTGGTGTCCCCCAGGGATCTGTGTTGGGACCTCTGTTGTTTCTTATGTACACTGCTGATGTTTTTGATATCATTCAAAAATATGAGTTCAGCTCCCACGCCTTTGCTGATGATATTCAGTTATTGGTTTCTTGTCCTGTTGATTCGATTGATGCTTCTCTGAATGAACTGACTGACTGTCTCATCGAAATTGGATCTTGGACGAGTATGAATCAGTTAAAGTTAAATCAATCTAAAACACAAATATTACCGGTTGGTTCTTGGCAACAGCTGTCGAAGGTCAAAATTTCATCGATCAGTGTCGGCAATGACATCATTGAATTTTCCACATCTGTCCGTAGTCTTGGAGTTATTATTGACTCCAACCTAAAAGTGGATTTACATATTAATAATTTAGTGAGGGTCTGCTCCAACCAACTCCGTTTATTACGCAATGTCAAAAAATCACTAAACACGTCTGTTCTTCAAAGCTTGGTTTCCTCTTTCGTCTTTTCCAGACTAGACTACTGCAATGGCCTTTTTTATGGTGACCAAAAGGTCTTTTTCAAAGCTTCAGTCAATACAGAATCGTGCGGCCAAGCTAGTTTTGGGTGGTTCGTGGTTCGATCATGTTACGCCTATTTTGAACAGGTTGCACTGGTTGAGGGTTGAAAAACGTGTTTCCTTCAAGTTGGCAGTTTTGATGTTTAAATGTGTCAATAATATAGCACCTCCCTTACCTCATCGATAGATTGGAATCATACAAATCTCATTTTTCAAAATATTCCTTCCGATCAACCGAGCGCAATTTATTTTTTATCCCGACCACAAAGTTGGTGACGGGTTCCCGCAACTTTGCGGTTCTTGGCCCGACTGTTTGGAATGGTTTACCTCCATACTTACGTGACCCTAGCCTATCATATTTACAATTTCGAAGTCAACTTAAAACTTATTTATTTGCACAATGAATGTCCGTCTTATTTGTCTATGATTTAGTAGCGCTTTTGAGATTCAACAATAAAAAAGCGCAGTATATAAATTTCCGTAATAATAATAATAATAATTATTATACAGTTGTAATAAATATTATTAAAATATTAGAAACATTTATATTACCACAAGCGGTTTTATGTCTACGATGGAATAAGTTGGAATTTTTTCCGAGACTTAATATGAAATCAGGATTTTGGGAGATCTAGCGTTATTCATATTTTTCATCCCGTAACAACGTTTATATTTAAGCTCGTTGGTGACTGACGGTTCCCTGACGAACAAGCAAATTATCAATTGAATTGTATAAAATACTTAAATAAGATTTCATTGACCGGTTGGTTGAACTATTCATTTGGGGACCTCATTTAAGATGGGCCCCAAGAAACGATGAATTGTTATTTTTAGAGTTCACGAAAAGTGTTAGCCACACAATTTGTATGTTGAGTTTGCATGAGGTCCAAAGTTTCAAGTGGAATTTTTAAACTTATATTTGCAAATAATACGTGCCGGTGATGGATGAATGCCACTTGGCAGCATAATCGATGGTGGCAAGCTCTGGTGATTTGGGAAGAACATAATCGATCTAGCTCGACTGATTAACGAATTCAAATCTGTTATTCTGTTTTTAAAAAAATAAAAACTAAGTCAGACCTGACGACTTGAAGCCGTCTGCATTGTTTTGGTTGTGTGTGGATGCCAAGTTCTCCGACTTAATTACTAGAAAAGTTCGCACGTACAAGTCAGGATGTAAACATTCAACATTAATTTTAAACGTGAAGCAAAGGAAAAGATAGTGTTTTTGTTTCTGACAATAATATACCTTAACCAGCAACATTCATCAACAAGTATTACATTACTAACATCATATCAATAAAACATCAACAACACACCAAAAATACACCAACAATACACCATTAACACACTATAAAGACAAAACCCATCAGCAGCACTACATCGCCCATACATTAAAAGCAAAGCACTTTGAGTTATTGTATTTATAGTGTGAATAAAAGCGAAATAAGCTTATTTTGTGAGTATATTGGCCGGCGAGCAATACAAATGCTATCAAGGGGGGTGCTTGATTTATTTCAGGATGGTACCGTGTTTTATGTGAGCCTGAAACATTTGATTGGTGATGTTGATGTCTTCGTCTGAATC
>NW_008705246.1:786510-801510 GCF_000326865.2 Helobdella robusta | reverse complement strand
CAATTAAAAGAACGGTTGCCAGGATGGATTAATAAAGAAGCAGCAGTAGTAGGATTGTGTGACAAGGAGTCACAAATTGTGACGAAATGTTAAATGATGGCCTCAAATAGTAATTGGATCTTCTTACAATTGCTTTCCAACGCATGCCGTGTAAATGTCTCCACTCAAATGACTCTATCAATTGAATTACATAAAATAAAACACAGAGTTATAATTATAGGAAATTTTATTGTTGCGAAAAATATTTAACTAGGAAATGTAACACACCAGTTTGAATAAATTCAGTTAAATACGCATTAGTTTTGTTCTTAAAAAATTCATTTGAGTGAGGAAAAGTTTATTGAAAAAAGAAATTTTCATTGTTGAGGATATTATGGCTGAGTAATAACAAAATGAAAAAAATATAAAATAAAACTCGAAATGTGAAGAACAGGATTGAACATGTAAAAAATTGTGAAAGCCAGAGATAGATAGGCGACTACGTTGAACAAAACTGAGTAGGATTATAAAAAAAGGAGCAATGCGATCAGACAAGCAGGTGAGTCTGCACTCACACACGCAACTGAGTGAGAACGCTTTTAAAGAAAATAAGTGGAGAATGACCGAGTGAATGAAATTTAATATAATAAGGTAAAAGATAACAATACAAAGTGAAAAACGTTCAAAACCAGGCAGAACTAAGCAACTATGCAAGCAAACATATAAACAAGAAAACAAGCAAATATAGAAACAAGTAAATGCAGAATCAAACAAATAAACAAACATAGAAATGAGCAAACAAACAATCATCAAAACAAGCAATCAGAAAGATTGGAAGTGCTTTCAGTAAGGCTCCAGGCATAGTCTGGTGCGGTTCCTCAAAATGAAATGGATTTACGGAAAATTCTTCGCAGAATTTGCGACGAATTTTCTGCGAAGAATTTTCCCTGCGAAGAATTTTCGAACACCGATGTTTTTTAAAAGTTTGCAGTTTACACTATTTATTGACCTTTCAGTGGCGGATCTAGGGTTGAGGAACAGGGAGGGCTATGGCCCCCGTTGTGAATTGTTATTAAAATTCGGTAAAACTCACTTTTTACACAGAAAAAACCGTTTTATTTAGAAAAACGACTAAAAATTATAAAAAAATTTGTCTAAATATGCCACTGTTTGTCGTATTTGTATTCATTTGATCCTCGCATATAAATATGGCTTGATATTAAATATATTTTGAGTATTCTAGATAAAAGTTTCTTGTTTTGGTTTTTGTGGAATTTTATCAGATCTAGGAAAAAATTATTTTTAAAAATAGTTTTTCGATTTATTCCGTCATTAAAGCAGTGTACAACAGATGAAAAGCCATGCAAGACAAAACGCATCCTGAAAGCCGAAATATAAAATTAATTTATGAAGAGCAGTGTTGGTACATCACGTTGTTTAGCATCTCTCTCTCTCTCTCCCTCTCTTTCTCTTTTTTTGTGTGTGTGTGTGGTGTGTGTGTGCGCGCGCGCGTGTGTGTGTGTATGTATGTGTGTGTGTGTGTGTGTGTGTGTGTGTGTGTGTGTGTGTGTGTGTGTGTGTGTGTGTGTGTGGATAGTTGCTCATTCATAATTGACAGATATTGGGAAGTTGGATGGAGCAAAATTTGATTTGCAACATGGCAGTGATTGATGGATGGATGGATGGGTGGGTGGCTGCTGGTGCTGCTGGTGGTTGGTGGTGAGTCGTGTTTGTTGCAGTCGCTGGTGCTGATATATTCTTGCTGAAATAATTTAATATACAGAAGCAATAAATTTGGTCATACAAATCTGGTTTGAAAGTTTAAAAAATTGATTTATATGAATAAATAAATAAATATACACACTTTCATATGTATAATAAATAAAAGATTAATAAATAAATAAATAAAAGATTAATGAATAAATAAATAAATAAAAGGTTAATAAATAAATAAAAGATCACTAAATAAATGATTATACAAAGGCTTACCTCTGCATATTGTTAATATTATCAAGCAAAGACATACAGAAACACATTGAGCGGGGAAATTTTACGCAAGGCTTTTATAAAGGTCAGGTTATCAGGATAAATTTGTTAGAATTGTTAGATAAATCATGAAACAAAATCGTGAATAAAATTTCTGCACTTTCATATTCCGAATAATGTCCATCATTTTTTCTCTTTTTCATTTACACACTATATAATAATCAGATCGTAGATGTCACAAGTTGGCCTCAAATAGCTTCATAAAACTTTTGAAAATGCTCCATCTAGTATATTTAAATGATGAATTAAAAATTTGTTGATTGACTTTTGAACTTGAAAAATCTCGTGCTTCCTACATTCAGAGGGAACGAGCACTACCAATAAAACAAAATGCACGTTGCAATTTGTTTCCGCTGAATTTTCGACTCTATAAACAAAACAATGCAATAAAAAAAATGATGGCCGTCCAAAAAATATGAAAGATGTACGGTGAGCACATATAATATGGCATGCATGCAAATACATACACACTTTCATAAACCAATACACACACAATTACACATACACATATGCAAATACACATACATACAAATACATGCCAGTGATAGTTTCATTTCATGACGGTATAAATTCATTGGAAACAATTTGCTCATGTTCAGCGATGACATGCCCATTGTTTTGTAGCTATCAGCCTACATGACGTGATGCGTGCCACGGTGTTTTATTGCAAAAGTTGGAAGCCTTCCAAATGTTTTTGTATGTATGTATGTATGTTTGTTTGTTTGTTTGTTTGTTTGTATGTATGTTTGTATGTTTGTTTGAATGAATGAATGCTGATTGATCAATTTATCCATTGAAATAATGAATATCATATGACAATTTGACAATGCCGGAAAACATTAAGGGGTATGGATCGCTCGATCAATTTTGTGACAAATAAATTTTATTCGAAGGCGCCTTCTATGTATTGTAAATTATGTTTGTTTCTCGTTTTGTCTGCTATAAAATTTCCAGCTTCAAATATAATTTTTGAATATGATTAAAAAATGTTTAAACTGTTGAAGTTTTTTTCATTTAAGAATAATCTAAATTGAGAATTAATTTTTAAAGGAACATTGCGTGGTACTGCGGACCATCTAATGTTTAATGAATTAAACCATTTTTACTAAATGAATATTACAAATAAATAAATGAGATTTATGAATATTTATGACGATAAATTATTCCTGAGACGTGAATATAGGTGAGCATGAAAAATTTAAAAGTGGTTATTAACTTAGACATTCGACATTTAAAAAAATCTATTTGAAGTCTAAAACATTATTTAATAAATTAGAAAAGTTTCTTACGTTGGAAAAACAATTAAGATCTAAAATAAATATATTTTTTAATGATTTTCGGTATTATTTCAATGGATAACTGAATTAACTCTCAACAACGATTCCTATTTATAAGTTCAGTTAAAGCTGAATGGATCTTGTTTATAATTAAGTTGAGTCTCCATAGACGTTGGCCATATGATGAAAATAACGCCCCATTGAAGTTATTTTACATGGAATAAGCCACTATTGAGGTCCATTTTTGAGTTACTACCATGTCTCAAAGTACTTATGAATTACAATAATATTCATGTTTGATCCATGACCAGCCTTCTTAGGCAGTAAAGGATTTAGAAAATTTAAGGCGATCCGTTTCGAGCAGTATTTTTTATAAAACCATTAAAAGTTATTGTTTTAACAGAAAAAACACTACTGTTTTATGTTGAAAGGATCGGCCAAAAATGGATGTGAGAAGCGAGAAAGTTGTTAGCCGAACAATCGCAAATGTTGCCATCTTTCCGTAAAAATTTTGGCTCTTTCCGTAAAAAATTAAACATTTTAAGAATTTTGGCCGGCCCTCGTCAAAGTTGTCTGCCATGATCTGCCATCTGATTTCCTTAGGCAGAGACAAACGATGTTCTAGTTTGCAACACGCAGGTTAGGTTGTTGAGGCATTTCAATGAGACACAACCGGCCTTTAAAATAAAAAAGTAAACAAACATCGCAGAGTGGGCAACATAGAGTTTTCCAGTCCATGAATTATTATGTAAAAAAATAAAAATTAATGAAGGAGTGAATAAATATGAGAGCGTTAATTAAATTTTCTTTGAAATTTCCCTTGAATGATTTCGCAAAGTTTCAACTTGATTGTAAGTGTCGAACGTTTATATTTCTTTTTTAAACCCCCAACAGATTCGGTTGAGACATTTGTTCATTGTTGATATATGTACTACATTAAATAACGCTGCTGAAAATCTCGAATCACCTTCATTCAAGACACGAACACACCGCGGAACACATGCATGCATGTGATCATTGAATTAAAATCTACCCACCTTCAAAAGAAATGTGTGCGTGTGTGTGTGTGTGTGCGTGTAAAAAATTTCTTGTTTACAACTTTATTTTTAGCAGCGGTATAAAAAAATTAAAAACGAAATTCGTCCGCCATCTTGTAAAATAGAAAATATAGTGATGACGTAGAGAATGAGGAAGCCAATGAAATTTATTCATTTTCGTGAGGCCTCTGCTGATTGGTCGGCTTGCAACTCGATCAATACTCACCTGCTTCTGAAGGAGAGAGATAGTGACTGAAAAAAGAGAGAGAGAGGGAGATAGATAGATAGATAGAGAGAAAGAGAGAGAAAGAACATAACGACGAGAGAGTGATCACAGAGAGAGAGAGAGAGAGAGAGAGAGAGAGAGAGAGAGAGAGAGAGAGAAAAAGAGAAAATATAACGATGAGATAGTGATCACAAAAAGAGAAGGAATATAACGAAGAGGTGGTGGTTACAATGGGAAAGATAGTGATTATGAAGAGAGGGGTGTTGCAGTGGTGAGAGGATTATGAAGAGAAAAATGTATCAAAGAGATAGTGATCACGAGGAGAGAGGTACAAAACTGAGAGAGAAAGTGGGAAAAAGTAAGTGAGTGAGTGAGTGAGGGAGTGAGGGAGTGAGTGTGATAGTGAGCGACTACAAAACAAAAGGATATGTGAGAATAAAATGGAGCTAAAAATTTCGGCTGTTTCCTGATGAAATATTCACACAAATGGGAATAATCAATGAACTAGTGGGAGGATGATGATGATGATGATGATGATGAGGATGATGATGATGATGATGGTGGTGGCGATAAGGTTAGTGATGATAAGGATAGTAATGATTATGACGATGTTATTATTTTTGTTGTTACTATTCTAGGGAGTGTAATGTATTTTTGTTGCTATGTTGGTGTGATGCGTTATGCTGATGCTATCATTCACGTGATATTGATGTTATCACGTGATGTTGATGTTATTACGTGATGTTGATGTTACCACGTGATATTGATGTTATCACGTGATGTTGATGTTACCACTTGATATTGATGTTATCACGTGATGTTGATGTTATCACGTGATGTCGATACTATCACGTGATATCGAGGCTATTACGTGATGTTGATGTTATCGATCACGTGATGTTGATGTTACCACGTGGTATTATCACGATGGTAATGGTGCCATTCTTATATAAATAGCGACATGGATTATTGTAGAGTGTTTGGGAGATATTTTTAAAACAATCATTTGTATATATCATAACGATTATAACAACTTTATGTAGTGGGTGATCAAAATGATGGTGATGCTGACGACGACGATGATGATGAAGATGGAAAAGAAGGAGTTGATGACGACGATGCTGTAGCTGTTGATGACGATGTCGGTGATTATGAAAATAACTCAGCTCCTGATGACGTCATTGGTGGAGAATTAGGAGCCAATTAATTAATAGTGGTACGAAGAGTGAAGAAAGTGTAGTGGTGGTGATCAATTTAATGGGCTTTTATGATGATGGTGATGATGGTGATAATTTTATGATGATAATGATGATGATAATTTTATGATGATAATGATGATGATAATTTTATGATGATGATGATGAAAATTTTATGATGATAATGATGCTTGTGATAAAGATGATGATGGTGATGATTACGACGATGACGTTTATAATGTGGGCGCAACCGATGAATGAATTCATTATTGATGTTTTAATGGCGGTGCGCTCTGTACTACCGCTGCTATTATCATTGTAATATAATATAACGCAATGTTGATGTGATCACGTGATGTTGTTGTGATCACGTGATGTTGTTGTGATCACGTGATGTTGTTGTGATCACGTGATATTGATGTGATTATGTGATGCCGATGAAGTCACGTGATGTGATCCCGTGATGTTGATGTGATCACGTGATGTTGATGTGATCACGTAATGTTGATGTGATTATGTGATGCTGATGAAATCACTTGATGTTGATGTGGTCACGTGATGCCGATAAAATCGCATGATGTGATCCCGTGATGTTGATGGGACCACGTGATGTTGATGTGATCACGTGATGTTAAAATGATAACCTTAAATTAATATTAAAATGATGACGTGATGATGACGTGATGATGTCAGCGTGAGTGAATGTTTCGAGGTTCTGCTTGGATGACGATGATTGCTAGTGATGACGACCACGATGATGATGAAGAAGAGGATGATGATTGTTATTGATGATGATGATGACGACAAAGATGATGATGATGATTGGCTACAGTGCACAATGTGTTTAGCAGCATGCAGGATTGCAGGTGATTCTACAATCTACATGGTCTGATCGCGTCTTCGTCGTTTTGTTGCCAGTGCATGTTACGATGATGTTAAGTTTTTGTTGTTGTTGTTGTGTTGATGTTGTTGTGTTGATGTTGTGTTGATGTTGTGGTGTTGTTGTGTTGATGTTGTGGTGTTGTTGTGTTTATTTTGTGTTGATGTTGTATTGATGTTGTTGTTGTTGTGTTGATGTTGTGTTGATGTTATGTTGATGTTGTGTTGATGTTGTGTTGTTGTGTTGTTGTTGTGTTGTTGTTGTGTTGATGTTGTGTTGCTACGTTTAGCAACTTTCATGCTGTTGTTGTTTTTACATGATTGCATGTTTATATAATCAACGTTTTGTTGTTGTTGTTGTCGCAGTGATGCTGTTGTTAACACGGCAACTAAATAGCACCAGCTACATTACCATCAGAACATAACAACATTGCAGAATTAGCATATCATAAACTCATAAAAATCATTCTAAAAAATATAATGTACCTAAGAACAACAAAAGAGCAGCAACCTACCAAGAACACCCCCCTCCCACAAACACCCTCTTCTATAAACACCCCCTTTCCTCAAACACCCCTCCCACAAACACCCTCTTCTACAAACAACCCCATTTTTCAAACACCCCCTCCCACAAACACCACCCATGTACATTCACACACCACCAGAAACAAAACAATGGATGAAACTGAATAAATTTAAATACATCAACATCAATATCAATAAATACATATTTCATCACAGTTGCTTTTTAGCGCACACACACTGGCTAACAAATCATGCACAGGATTCGTTTATGTAGACTTAAACAAACATTTAGAACTGAACCTGCATTATATCGGTCGTCATTATAACATACATACAATATAAATTTTTGTATCTATTGAAGAAGGAAACATAAAAATGTACATGCAAACATAAAAATGTACAAACAAACAAACAATATACATACAAACAAACAAGCAGCAGATATACAAAAATACATAAAACAAACATGCATCTTCAAATGACCATACAACGTACTAACAAACAAACATACAAACATACATACAAACATGCAAACAAGCATACATACATACATACAAACAAAAATAAATACAAACAAACATACATACATACATACAAACATACAAACATATATACATACAAACATACATACAAAAAACAAACACACATACAAAGCACATACAACATACACACATCTCAAAAGAGATAGAGTGAATGAATGTTCATTAAGGCCCACACACAGATACCTCACATCCATCTCAGAGATGCTACCCACTCGAGCCCCAGGTCCAGCCAAACCAAAACAATCAACACCAGTCGAGACAGCACTAACTTGCGATGCATTGCTCCGATGTATCGATGTAATGAGTGTCAGACTATTTAAAAAACATAATGTACACGCGGGGGAAAGTTTCGCCATAATTTGTTTTATTATTTGAAAATAAACATACATACAAAATGTTTTAAAAGCGGCTTTTAAGATAAAATAGAAGTTTTTTGTTCTTCTCCGTAAGAAACTGCGAGATTTTATTTTGTTTAGTTTTAGTTAGAAGTAGAACGCTGATGCATGCATTTCAATAGTCATGTTCATAGTGGCCGATCCTAAATGACCGGGCCGGATTTGAAAAGTTGTCCAAAAATTACTGGACGACCGGAAAGGGAATTTCAACAACAAAAAGAAGATGACTGGAGGGAATAATGCAGAAATATTTTTTGAAAATTTTTCAATGTTCAGCGTCAGCGGGGGGGGCAACTTTGTGACGGGGTGAGGCAAACTATTTTAGTAACGTCAATTTTTCATTCAAAAACACTGCTTTTTCGTTAAAGTAACAAGTTTTACTGACTCTGAATAAGAATACTGTCCGCAACGGGGGAGGGACAATGCCCTCTCCTACCACCTACCCTCTCTTACTAGATCCGCCACTGCATGTTCACATGGTAAAAATATCAAGCAAACGTGGTTGGTGATTCCTTTCCATTGCAACCCTCAACTCACTCGGGCAGTTGTTCTTACTGGTCATGTTGGGTCATTCATTTGTCATTCGTGTTTGCAAAGCAAAATGTAATACACGCCACTGAACTTTATAAGATTCAATTAAGTAGGAGTTGAGTACAAAACTGCATAACGTACAGCGGACGGATTATATAACATTTCATCTCTTCGTACATTTTTACATCCATTTCGTTCGTTCGTTCGTTCATACATTCATTTATTCGTACTTTCGTTCGTTCGTTCATTCATTCATTCATTAATTGTTTTTTCATTCGTTCGTTCGTTCACCGCTTAGTTAGATCAATAAAACAGTTCACGTTCAGTCAGCGCCGGTGATTAAATGAGATCTCCTGAACATTTCAGGCTTGCATTTAAGATGATAGATAATAATAATAATCATAATAATATTCATAATAATAGTCATAACAATAATTATAATAATAATCATAATAATAATAATCATAATAATAATAATTACAATAATCATAATAATAATAATCACAATATAAAAACCAGGTTAGCAAGCATAACCATGAGTTATGGCGAAGCTGGATGGCAAAAGCCTTCAACGCATTGCCAACGCATTCAGTCGCCTGCGGTGCAGTTCATACATCATCACGTGTGCATACATACACACACACACACACACACACCTACACACACACACACACAGTCATACACACACATACACGCACGCACACACACACACACACACACACACGCACACACAGCCATACACACACAGCCATACACACACAAACACACACATACACACACATACACACACCTACACACATGTATTTATGAGGGCGTGAACTATTGCAAACAATATGATGTGTGGGCGTTTGGCATCTAAATAATGCGTGCGAATATTTTTCCAGGCCTGTTATCACCGTTATAATAATAATCATAATAAAAATAATAATGATAATAAAAATAATAATAATAACAATAATAGCTTTTTTGCTGAAATTGAATAATAATGATAATAATAATAATAATAATAATAATAATAATTATTATTATTATTACATTTGCACTCCACAATTGCCATAACTTAGAACGTGAAAAGCACCACAGTGCCACGTACGTCTAGCTCTTTAAATTATCATCAGTGGCAAAGCTGTGATTGTTGTTATTATCAATGTCTTTATTACTATTGTTATTATTATTATTGTTGTTATCATTGATGAAAGAATGTGACGAAAGAATGAGTGTTGGAGGACCATGGATGAGACCAGGCAGCAGTCTAGATAGGCTAATGTGCATGGAGTGATGATTCACGGCGCTGTTGGCAGAGTGACTGGTCGTTCGCTGGTGCGCTTGTTCGTCTTGCCGCCTCATAATACATCAAAATATAATTCAACAACAAATAAACACGATGCAGCAACAGGTTGCAACAACACAGCAACATTCAGTATATTGAAACAACACGGCTGAACAGTGAACACGTTAGGCACAGTGAAACACAACACATTATTTACAAACAACAAACACAACGACACGAAACGGTGTTGTGTTTGTTGTGTTCATTCACGACACAGAACAAACAAATGTGAAATTTTAATGTTGAATGTGGAAGAGAGAATAAAAGGCAGATACGTGTGGCAACAACGCGTGTGGCGTCTGTATGACGTGTCTTTTTTTTCTTATACTCAGTGTAACTTATACATTTTGTGACCATAGTTTGTATTTTATGCCTCATACCTTGCATGTTGTTTGCGTTCGACAGAGTTTGCTATGCTATGGAGTCTTATTAGTACGTGTTTGTCGTTTGTGTGCGTGCATGTTAAGTACACACACGTGCACGTGCAAAGACAATTCATTATTGGTCGGGTTAGAGATTTCTCTGCATTCAAACCCGGTTACTTCATCGCAGAAGTCGAGCTGGATGCTTTGCCAGGACAGATTCTACCATATGACATCCTATTTCAGCAGTCCAACACAAAACATCATTACAGCGCAATGGATGGCTATGTTTTTTTCAACATTCACACACAAACACACGCACACATACACAAACATACGCATACATACACAAACACACATACACACATACAAACTCATAAACAAATAAATACACACCCATGCACATAAACATATCCAACACATGCATATGCGCAGAGCATGTATATTTTCTTATTAAACATGCTTCCTGTATAATATACATCGTTGGTTGTTTGTTGCTGGTTGCAGGTTGCTGGTTGCAGGTTGCTGGTTTACTGTTGGGTTGTTGTTGCTGTTGAAATGAACTCACCTGCTAATATTTTATGAGGTTTGTTTTTTAGATGCAAATGACGATGATGGTGGTGATGATATCAGTGGTGGTGATGATGGTGGTGATCATAAAGTAGATGCTGCTGCTATTGTTGTTATTGTAATTGTTGTTGATGAGGGCACAGTAGTAGTAGTAGTAGTAGTAGTATTAGTAGTAGAAGTAGCAGTAGTAGTAGTAGTAGCAACAGTAGTAGTAGTAGCAACAGTAGTAGTAGTAGTAATAGTAGTAGTAGTAGTTGCTCATTGGCCATCAAGCTTCTAAGTCTCGCCTCCACTATCTTTACCGCTTCCATTGACCTTTTTGTGAGATCCTCCGATCTCTCCTCCAGACCATTTGTGTGTGTGTGTGTCTTTCCATCTTCAGCGTTGGCCCTCCAGCTACTGTTTCGATTCGACCCCCTTTCCACACAGTCGACATCCATCTTCGTCCGTGAGACAGATTCTCGCTTGTTAGCTTCTGAAAGGCATGTGATGACCGGATCGAAATCTCCTGAGGTTTGTTCATGTTTTTTTTGTCCATTTCCTCTTCCTTTTTGCCAATGGGAGCGGTGTATACCTCCTTGCATCTGTCATGCTGAAGCTGTTTGACCGCTGATCGGAACACTTCCATCTATGATCAGTGGCACAGTTACACAGTTTTCACAGTTTCCACAGTTGCACAGTCTCCACAGTTGCACAGTTTCCGCAGTTTCCACAGTTTCCACAGTTGCACAGTTTTCAGCCCCTATACGGTGCAACTGGGAGTTTATGGTTTTTGTGGACCTCGAATGGAAACAATAGTCTCAGAGCTGTTCAATGATGCTGCTGACGTTGTTGCTGCTGATGCTGATGATGATGAAGAGTGTGATGATTATTATATGGTTTTTTTCTGACAGTTAACAATCAAGCATATTGTGTTGATGATGATGATGTACTCATTGAATTGGTGATGGTGATGAAAATAGTGATGATGAGGAGGACGATGACCAGCACACAATGATGATGATGATGGTGACATTGATTGTGTGGTATGTAAAGAAGGTCAACAAATTCAACCCCAACAGCAAATTTCATTCTACGCCCCTGAACATCAACACACTTTCCTCCTCTGCCCTGCTTCTAATTTTTTCTTCATCTACCACTGCCAACTGTTCAAAATCTCATAATTGAATTCTATACTCAAGTTAATTGAATTCTTTCTATCTTCATAATCTCTCAACGTCAAACTCAGAAAGTACAAGCTGCAAGGTCTGTGAGTGTGTGTCTGTGTGTGTGTGTCTGTCTGTGTGTGTGTCTGTCTGTCTGTGTGTGTGTGTATCACGACAGCTAATAACGAGCGTAAATGCAATACAACGGAGTTATTTTCGATTGAGCGATTTGCACTGAAACTTCTGCGCAATGTCGAAGATCCTGCTCAATTGTCAATTGTTTAAAATAATCATGATACTTTTGAATAAATTGGGAGTGCATTCTGATAGATGAACGTCTGTCAGTCGAAACGATCCTGTGTGTAATGAACGGTGGGGTTGTGGTCCATTTGTTTTGAGAACGTTCAATGTGATGAGAAATTTGAAAGTGCTTTTATTTAGTGGCTGTTATCTTTAAGCATAATTTAGAAAACTTTTGTTCTCTTATGAATAATTCAACGCATTCAGCGCTACAACAATTGAGATTCATTTTTTAGTCTTCTGTAATAACAGAAAACCAGCACACATGCCTTCATGGCTAGTCAGCTATAGCAAGTAAAATAGGCCAACATTTACAAATAGACATGTTGTCGAAAGTAAGCAGGTGACTGAACAACTGTTTGCATGGCGCGTCAACAACAACAACAACAGCAGCAACAACAACAACAACAACAACAAACAACAGCAACAACAACAGCAACAAACAACAACAACAACAAACAATAACAAACAACAACAACAACAAACAAACAACAACAAAATAAAATCTTCGAACGACATCATCAGAAAATGTTGCTGTCAGCAGGGAAGCAGGTGAGAGATGGAGTGGAGTGTTGCAGCTGCTACTGCTGCTGCTTCAGGCACGCGGCATCGTTCAAACGCAATCACTCTTAATGACTTCTCTTCAGTCAGACTATTAAAAGAATTAAAATAAATTCATTTTCGTGACGAAGACGACGATGTAGTTGCTGTTAATGTTGATGAGCAGGTATGAGAATGCTTTCATGAATAAGCGAAATGAATAGGAAAAACTTATCTTCGTAATCGTATATATATAAGTCACAAAATTAATTCATTATGGCTACCATTGAAACATTCATTTTTTTCAAGAGGATTTATTAACATCCGAGCAGTTCATGTGATGTGATGTTCATGTGATGTTAATGTGATGAGAACATCCAATGTTCTATGCCCTGAAAATTTTGAACGTATTATTATGTTCTTGTGAAGAACTTCAATTTCATCCTGCAACTAAAAGATACTAATAGATTATAATGATTGTTACTTCAAATAACTAAAAAAATATTTCTACTGATTAAGCAACTGAAAAAATACCAGACCAAACTCCTCTCCAATCTGACTATGTAGCTGTCTCGAATGCGAGATCTGGACAGTCTATTGATACTTCATTTTATTTATTCAGATGCATGTCTTCAACTTGAATACACATATTAAAGATAGGGCATAAGATAGAAATTATTATATCACTGATATCAGTGATATATCACTGAAAGAACAATTTTCTTCAAACGAAATAAAATATTCAAAAGCAAAAATTTGTTGTTATAAAATTGCTTGGACCAAAATAATTTTTAAAAAACTTAAAAAAATACATTTGTGGTAGAAGGAATGATTCATTGGCAAGGTTAATGCTGCAGCAATGAATACATTGAACTTTTCGTTAGAACTAAAAAAAGAGGAAAAACTGAGTAACGGAAATTTTTCCTTCCAAAACAGAAAAAATAACTGTTTAATTAATCCGCCTACCAACAAGAAACACACTCAAATATTTATGAGGCAACTTCCAAACGCACGGAGAAAATCTTTTGTGGAATAATAAATCAATTGTAAGAACGAGTTTGCAAAGAAATTATTTATCTATGTATACTTACTTGCTATTTTTACTTTATTTCCAAATGGGTACTATGATCTTGCAAGCTGGAGAAGATGCTCAACAGCGTTCATTATGATGAAATTGATACGCACACACACACACACGCATACGCACACAAAACATATGTGGATGAACAATTATATGTAATAGATATAAATTTATATATATATATATATATATATATATATATATATATATATATATATAATATAACTCTTATAGAAATCTTAAAAGCATCACAAGCAGACCTATCTAAACATAATTCATTGTATTGAACTGAAAGACCATATTCTTTTTGCAAGAACTTTGGCAACAATGGTAGAAATGTGACACGGGCAATTTGCGTTTGCGATGTGGCCTCAGTCAAAAATGTGAAGATATCATTACGCGAGAGAACCATCGGCTGGAAGGGGAAGGATGGCTGCGAATGTTTTCAACATGCACCTGCAATTGTCCACCGGAATTTATAATGGGAAAATGTTGACAATTGTCTGCTTTTGAGACCGAACGTAAGTTAAATTTTCAAATTTGATGCCACCTCGTTATATTTTTTTGGTATTATGCTTCATTAGGGATTTTTAAGGAAAATTTTGAACGTTTTCATGTTGGTCTTGTTTTTTTCAGAACGATTTTTAAATCAACTCTCTATTTTTTGTTATACTTCCTTTTGCTTTTCTCTTCTCGTTAAAAGGTTTTCGAAATTCTTGTGGTGAACAAAAATTTTGTTGGGCAAAGTAACTGAATGTAACTTCTTTAATTTCTAGAAATATTTCTCTCTAACTTCTTATGTGTTGATTGACGAAATTACATGAAAATTCTAAATGAACATTAACAAAAAATTCGGCAATATTTTTTGACAATTTTAAACTGCTTTCCAATTTTTTCCAAACCAAATTATTGTCCGTTTTTTAACTACGTCTTTATGAACATACCATACTATTTTTTACAATTTTCATCTTAGCAATTTTCAGAGACATAAACAACAAATACACATTGTACGTAAATAATCGTGAATCAACATTGCTTT
>NW_008705246.1:779010-781510 GCF_000326865.2 Helobdella robusta | reverse complement strand
CTGCACTGGATTGTGTGTGTGTGTGTGCGTGCAGGATGTGTGTGTGCGTGTGCACGTGTTTGTTTTTTCAACAAGTTTGTTGTTTTCATATATTTTGGTTGATGTTCCTTTCCGTCTCCATACTGGTTTGTTGGTTTGTTGGTTTTCAATGTTTATTTTCGCGCCGGAATGTTCTGTGAAGTCCCGGTGTTTAAATATGCATGAATTAATTATCATCTTCTTTGCAACGTTGTCTGCTTTCGAAGGCAGGTTTTAATGCTTTTAAGCTACTCAATTGTCGCAGAGCAGGTCATAAAATCATGCACGCAGGTACCCTCTCGTCGTAAATGTTCCTGAAAATTACTTCTCTGGCAATTTTAGTGCCCCATGAAATGTACTTTGTGTTTTTAATAAGAAGTAGTTGAATTATGCGATGTTTTAACGTTTGAAGCTGATATGATGACCACAACTGCAATAGATTCCAAATTTGAAATGCCATACGTACGTGAAAAGTTGTTCCACGGAGATGTTCAAAATCATTTAATTACATTTTCCATGGAGTTCCACTAGCTGTTGTGTTGGTTGTTGTGGGTGTGGGTGAATATCATCATGGGGTGTGGTTTTTTGTTGTGGGGCAGGCAGTTCTGGTTGCTTGTTTTTCCATTTCCATTTTTTCATTTCCAAGTTTGAACTTGTCGAATGAACAATTATTTTGAAATATTTTTGAAATATAATCCAGAATAGTGTCGTTTATTTTGAAATAAAAAAATTACATGACTTCAATTCTGTAGGGGCGGAATTATCAAAAATTGGATATAAAAATTTCAGTTGACGAATTACTGAATGAACAGAGAGGAGAAATATTCCGACAACTCTCCAAAAAATTTCAATAAACGAAAACTTCTGACGTTCGTCATGCTGTCATTGGATCATCAAATGAAAATTGAAAGACATTTACGCTGGCCTAACACGGAGCACAATTTTATATGTTTATATTTTTCAAACGTATGCTCAATTTTAATAATTTCATTTAATTTGTTGTCGTCTAATTACGTTTGAATGCAAATATGAAGTAATTTTTTTCAGAGTAATTTGGTTTTTCAGTTTAATTTTAGAAATTAATTCGCAGAGAACTGTCACCTCTGGATGGAAATCTCAACATCAATCTTCATTGGATGAGATTATCTGAGTTTCTTCAAATTAGGTTTTGAGTCATTTGAGATAGAAATATGTTTTCTAAAGCTATTTCTTTCATTTCGTTTTTTTTAATTTTAAAATTTTGAAAGGAAATGATTTAAAAAAAATTTGTCTTATTATAAACCAGGGAATATAAATTTTTTTAATTTTTATATGTAACAAATATACAAAGCACGAGCAGTCAGTTGCTATCGACCAACTCCAAACTCCTTCATATCTTCATTTTTGGTACTTTCTATAGAAAATTGTTTTCAATTTATATCTTTGTTGAGTTGATTAGTTTTTTTAATTATACTAATATAATATCTCGATCTAATGTACAGATTCACTGTCATCTTTTGGCAACTTGAAAGTCAGCTATTTTTTCACATGAAAATTAATTAACATGTAAATAAAAAAAATAAACCTGCTTAGATGCAATTTCGGATGGAAATATTCATTAAGGAAGATCAGTAATGAAGATCAGTGGTGAAGATCAGTGGTGAAGATCAGTGGTGAAGATCAGTGGTGAAGATCAGTGGTGAAGATCAGTGGTGAAGATCAGTGGTGAAGATCAGTGGTGAAGATCAGTGGTGAAGATCAGTGGTGAAGATCAGTGGTGAAGATCAGTGGTGAAGATCAGTGGTGAAGATCAGTGATGAAGATCAGTGGTGAAGATCAGTGGTGAAGATCAGTGGTGAAGATCAGTGGTGAAGATCAGTGGTGAAGATCAGTGGTGAAGATCAGTGGTGAAGATCAGTGACGAAGATCAGATCAGTGACGAAGATCAGATCAGTGACGAAGATCAGTGGTGAAGATCAGTGATAAGTTGACATTCTTGTTCTGTTGTGGTTTGTTTCTGCCAATGGGGCATTGATGCATTGTTGCTAGTGAAAATGCTTCACTTTCCAACTTTCCACTTTTGTTGTTTTTAAAATTTTAAGAGTTGTGGTTTCATTTGTTATTTAATTTGTGGTCTTTATTAAAGTTGGTATCAATGGAGATGTTGCTGCTGTGCTGACGACTGAATGTTGTGGTCGTGAATGTTGTTGTGGTTGCCGCTGGTGTTGTTGTTGTAGCTGTTGTTTTTGTTGTGGTTGATGTGGTTAAAATTCGTGTTAGTTTTGTTTTTGATGTTGCTGAGTGGTTCAACTTTTGATTGATGTTTCTCGGATTTCTCAATTTAAAATAATTAAATAATTTGAAGAGAAAAAATTGTTCAAAAAAAATATTTTCGTCTTTTGTGACGAAAATATTTAAATTAGAACTTTATAAAAGAAAAGTGAAAGGTAATAAATCAAAAAAAGGAGATTATTTATCAGTTGGTGCGTGTGTGTGCACTTCA